>NC_142168.1:4321998-4622797 GCF_029865625.1 Vigna umbellata
CATAGATGCCACCTTGCTTATGTTGGTGGCCCACCTTTTCATGAGATACACTCTGATATCCTCCATCATTGTGATAATTGGTTTTCCTCTTGCATGAATGAGGACACTGTTGAAAGCTTCAGTGATGTTGTTGTCAAGGGTATCACACATTGGTTGAGCTGTGAAGCGAGACCTTGACCAAAACCTATTGAAAAAAAGAATTCTCAAATAGGTTACAATGCATCTGTGACAGTAATGTGTATATAATGGCTAATGGGTTACCTTGGGGGAATGGCTATGAGGTATTTATATGCTTCAACATTGACTTCTTTAATTTTTAGCATTTCTCTCTCCCAAGCCTGGGGATATGTGGTGGTTGCAGCATTCCACATCAAATTTTTTAATACCTGCCCACCAAACCTTTTCCTAAAGTTTGCAAAGAGGTGCCTTAAACAATATCTTTGTTCTGCCCGAGGCAAAAGCTCTTGGATAGCTAAGACTAATCCCTGCACAATTAAATTTAGTAATAAAACCATATCCTATACAAAATCATTAACTAAAAATGAAAATAAGCTGCACATTATACCTTCTGCTGGTCTGACATCCATGTGCACCCTCCACATACTTCACTGCCCCCGAGGTCTTCAATTAACAATTGCAAAAACCATGTCCAGCTGTCTTTGTTCTCCACTTCTACTACTGCATAGGCAAGGGGTAGCATTTGGTCGTTTGGGTCCCTACCAACAGCAGTTAGCAGCTCCCCCTTGTAAACACCTTTCAAAAAACATCCGTCTAAACATATAATGGGCCTACAACTTATGAAACTATCTTTACAAGCTTTGAGACAAACATACATTCTTTGAAAGATTGGGTCACCATTATGAGAGTCAACTTTAATTTGCACTGTTGACCCTGGATTACACCTCAACAGCTCATGTCCATAGTCGTACACCCTTTTATATTGTTCTATGAAATCTCCTTCAACCTGTCTTGTGGCAATTAACTTTGCCCTTCTTGCCTTGGATATTGAAACATTTGTATTCCATTTTCTTAATGCTTTAGTACGAATATCATTCACCTTTAAACTAGGATTCTCAACTAAAGATCTATCTATTTCCTGACTTAACCACTTAGCATTCCTCAGTTTAATATTAAGTTGTCTACTACAACTATGAGTATCAATTATCTTCCTCAATTGTCAAATTTTTCGTGACGACAAATAACCACAATAAGCTAGCCAGTGCCCACCCATGCATGTCACCCTCACCCTACGGTTATCATTTTTGATAAATTTTAGATCCCTCCCAGCATGAACAACATACCTTCTAATAGCATCCTTAAACTCTTCCCTGACAGTAAAAATAGTGCCCACTTCCCACTTGTAATCTGCCATGGACTTCTGCTTTGCATATTTTGAGAAAGGACCTACATCTATTGTATCATCATTGTCATCCTCCTCACTTGCACTATTTTCAGGAGTTAAAAGCTTATCAGACTCCCAATCATCATCTGACAAACCCCTACATTGTTGGGTTTCTTTTTCACTGTCTTCATCATCCACGTATTCATCACCACTCAGATCATCTACTCCTGCTGCATCATCACTGTTCACTTCCACTTCTTCACTTTCGACCTTAATTTCAGCCTCATTATCCACTTCTAATGCTTCTTCACTTACATCCTCAACTTCATCCTCATTCTCAACCTCCACTGCAACCTCATCATCTTCTGCATCCTCATGCTGAACATCCTCATTATACACTGAATCCTCCTTCTCAACCTCCAATGCATCGTCATGCTCAACATCCAACCAATCCTCATTGTCAACATCTAGTAAATCCTCATTGTGAACCTCCAATCCTTCACTTACATTCTCAACATCTCGTGCATCCTTATTCTCAACATCCACATTCTCAACATTCACTGCATACTCATTCTCAACCTCCACTACACCCTCCACTACGTCTTCCATTCCTTCTTCACCACCCTCAACATGTGCTTCTCCTCCTACGCCACTATCCTCACCACTCTCTGCATGACCTTCACATAGCAAAAGAATCTCATTCTCATCATTTTCTAAGATAGTTGCTTCGTCCACCCCATGCACAACATACAGGTTCACTTCCCCCAAATACTTAGCCACATTCATCATGTTCATAGCTCCTTTATCATCATCAACCTTATGTAGAACATGTTGGACACTGTAATATAATTCTTGTACTTGCATGTATCCCATATGGTTAAGTGAACCTAATACTCCAAAATAACACCATTTATCGGGGTCTACGTCCCAATTAACTATCTCTCAGCCTATATAATTAAAGGGGACTTCTTTGATCAAGGTCCCACCATGGTGGACCACTACCCGAAACATGTCATCAGACATCCCTACCCGAACCCAGCAAATGCAAACGGGGGACCACTAATTTCAGTTAAAGTAAGACCTATGGGACCACTATCATGCATCAAAAGAAGACAACTTTTCACACAAAACAATTTCACCCATAGTTAAACCCCCTCAAACGCGACAACAATGAAAACATTTTCGAAAAACCTCTAACCTGATTTGATTTGTGGAATTGGATTTCCTCTGCAGATTTCACCTTCAAGATCACCCAATTTGGATTTGCAGGTCCTCCAAAATGCTTATCCCCAAATCGCGATTTCGATTTACCCAAACCAAACCCTAACACTCAGAATTTTAATCACTGCCCACTGCCACGTTCTCAGTTAATGAAAAAGCCACGTTACCAAGGTAAAAAGCCACGTTACCAAGGTAAAAAGTCACGTTGCACACATCAGTCCTCGTTGTCAGCAGGATCGTTAAATATTTAACGTCATGACCAAAAAGGATTAAATTGGACACTTTTTTCACAACGTGGGACCACATTGAACTTTTTGAAAAAGGTAGGACGAATTTGAACATTTCCCTTATAAAGAGGGACAAAAAGAGGTATTAAGCCTTTATATTATTGCAAAATTGTTCTGGGACATTTTTCTGCTTTTCAGGTGTGGTTTTATTGAAAAAATAATTAATTTTAAAAACAAAACGCCCAAGAGACGTCCGTTAGTGCACAGTCGGACGTCTATAGACGTCCAGCAGTGCACAAACGGACGTCCAACCCCTAGCCGTACTACAAACAATCCAGCCAAGTAGACGTCCGGGATGGGAGGGGACGGACGTCTATATGGACATCTGAGGGTTCAGAGTGGACGTCTATATAGACGTCCGTTGTGCCAGGCCGGACGTTTACATAGACGTCCGCTGTGGCATATCGAACGTCTATATAGACGGCCGCTCTGAACCCTCGGACGTCCATATAGACGTCCGGCCTGACACAACGGACGTCTATATAGACGTTCGGCCTGCCAACCGACGTTTGAACGACGTCACCCACATAGACGTCGGGCGAACGGACGTCTAAAGCCCTTTCTGCACTAGTGTGTTCTTGAAAAAGTTTTTTTGTCATAATTTTATAAGAATATAAGTTTAGAGAGATTAAATTAAACAAAGTATTTTAATTATTATAAAATAAAAATATTTTAATATTAAACATGTTTAATAATTAAAAGAATGCTAGTTTATGAATATTTTTCAGTGTTAACTAATATTATTTTGAGCTAAAGTTACAAGATTTTTAGTTAATGTTAACAAAAAAAAATATTTTTATTAAAGTTGATAATTTTTTTGTCTGTTAATGTTAGTGACAGTTATTTAACATTAACACTATTAGTCAAAGTATTTTTACTATTTGTTTTTTTATCGATGTAGGACAAACATTTTTAAGAGTAATATTAGTAAAGATAATTATATTTAAGGTTGGAAAAAGTTTTTTCCTTTTATATTTAATAAGCTTATTAAACAATATGCTATAAATACCGTTATTTTTCACATCACATTTTATACTATATATATGAACTTCCATTAAATTTTAATATCTATATATACTCAGTTACATACTCACACATTTTTATCTCAAAATCTAAAATATTGATTTTCATACATAAATTTTTCTCCTCAGAACATAAACTTAATTACCAAGACAGGTCTCAAAGTTTTTAAATATTTAGGAGACTCTGCAAGTCATCCATGAAAATACACTTTTTCACCAATTATAAAACCATAAAATTAAAAAAATAAAAAATTATACAGTTATAAAATTATACATTATTCATTATATAATTATACAATTATAAAATTATAAAAATAATACAGATAAAATATCAATTACATCACCTAATTACATGGAAAGTAAACAACTTAATTAAAAAAATATAAATATTTTTAGTAATCAATAAATAAAAAAACATACTTAAAACTTACAACTTTCTTTTTCTTACTTTTCTTTGTTGTTTTTTTTCCTTGTACCCGTCTCCTTTCTTCTCTTTCTCTCACCCTTCTTTATTTCTCTTATCATTTGTACTATTAATTTGGTTTAAATAATTCATTTGGTTTAAACTTTCATTCTTTTTGTTTCTGCATTCTTTGGTTCGTTATCCCTTTCGGTCTTGTTTCATTTGGTGAGCACCCCTTCAACATTAGAAGCTTCAATCGATTCTTTGACAAAGGTTCATGCAGCATTTCTTGTTCAGTGTAGTATGTCATGCATGATACAATAAATTCATCTGTTTCAAGATTCACCTCTCCCTCTTCTTGTCGTGATCTTGCATGGTTTCCGAATATGTAGGCATTACTGAGTGTCAAATGGTGCAAGCAAATCTTCTTTGCTGAAGCTATCAACTTTCTTTCTTGATGTTCAAGCATTTCTATAATTCATGATCAAAGTTTTATGCTTTCGCATATTTGTAACAAGAATCATTGTTCTTTCCCATCTTCTACCGAAAACATGGTATTCTTATATGTGTTTGTTCTCCTTCAACTATGTAGTTCAATATGTTAGTTGCAGTTCTTAGATACATGCATGTGTATGAACCAGTGATGGTTTTTTTTTTCTGAATTTTCGCATTAGTGTAGTAACTGATAAATGAAAACTGAGTATGGTTTTACATTGACAAATTCATCAGAAGAAAGTAGAATTGTTGAAATCTGTAGATGATGGGTGACCCAAATCCTGCGAGTAATAACATTCCACTGTCTTCTCGAAGTAATATTCCGCAGTCTTCTCGAAGGCGTAGTGTTCAGCCGAGAACGCCTCGGATTCTGCTTGGTGCTTGCGGGTGCACTGATGCTGCAAAATTTTCGCTTCTTTGTCAATTTTTTTGTAGATGGGCAGATATAGATGTTGTTTTCACACGGGCCGCGATACCTTTTCTTCAAGTTTCACCAATTCCCCGTCCAGCATTTAATCCTAGGAAAACTGCTGCACAGCATCTGGAATGGGCTGATGTCATGGTCATTGCTCCATTGTCTGCAAATACCCTTGCCAAGGTAATCAAATCAATAAACTTAGCTGTGTGTCAACCCAATTGAATCATTTACTGCAACAACAAAATAATGCAGAGGTTGTCTAGATCACACAACACCATTCAGTTCGATCAGATTAGGGAAAAACTTAAGTACAATGTTTAAGTACTTGTTGTTATGTTGTTCATGAATTGAAGATTTTTATGACACTTTAACATTCCGGTTTTTACTCTCGGTTTTTCTTTTACTATTTAAGCTCAGTTCTTTAACATTGGAATTTGTTGTTTCATCTATTGTGTTGCAGATTGCGCAAGGGATATCTGACAATACTTTGACAGAAATTGTGCGAGGTTGGGATCCTAACAAGCCACTATACGTTGCACCTGCCATGGACCCTGTTGCGTGGAATAATCCTTTGACAAAACAACATCGCAAAAGATGCGATGAACTTGGCATTACTATCATCGATCCCTCTCCACTGGGTCAAATGGCTGAACCTACTGAAATTTCTTACATTGTCAGGATCTCTAATGAAGAGATTTGGGACTAATTTTTCTTTAGCTAGACGAATCACTCGACAACTTATTTTGAGTATTTCGGTCTTTTTTTTTGTATCTGTAAAGAAAGAAAGATATTGAAAGTTAAAATAGTGATGTAAAGCATCTGATGTTTAGGATGGAAGTAATAATGTCTTAGCATATGTACACACAATTGTGGCTAAATCATTTTATCATTGCTTTGATTGATTTTTTATTTATTTGATGCTTAACAACCTTATTCGATGACTTCGCATTCATTATTATTTTTTCTTTTTCTTTATTACAATTATAAATTTTTGTTTATTTTAATTATTGCATTATTTGTAAGTTGTTAAGTATATTTTAAAATATTACTTTTATGGAGAAGTAACTTATTTCTAATTATTATTCAAATATATATGATAATTCTAATTTGTTTTCAGTTCTAAGTGTGTATTTGGATGATACTTAACTAGTTAAGTTAAATTTAATGAAAATTAAAAAAGAAATCTCTAATTTTTAATACAAAAATATCAAATATTGATATAATTTTCAACAAAGAAAATGGAAATTGATATTTTAACACGTCCTACAACTCATTGACTCTGGTGAGGTTTAATTTTTTATTCACTAATGCGTGTAAGAAATTTTTGGAACGGAAACGCTGAAAGAAGAAGCTACGTGGTAAGCACTAGCTCTTCTTAAATAGAAGATTTTTAACCATTTTTAATAAGATTTTTTAATTAAATTAAATTTATTTTTAAAATTTGTAGTAATATTTTAGTTTAGTAGAGGTTGTTTCTTAACAACGGAAATTTAATTGAAGAGTTCTTAGGGTTTTCGTTGAAGTAAATTTTTTATCTTATCTGTGCTTTTTCAATTAATGAGTATGTGCGAACATAAGTAGTTTGATGTGGTGCTTTGACCATGATAATTGGTGAATATGGTTTTCAATTGAGTTGTGATAATGTATGAGTAGGCTGTAGCATAATGATAGGTGTGATGTATCTCATCAGTTGAGACTAAGAGAATAATCTATATGATATGTTTTTTTCCTACGATTGATTGGAATAATGTTAGAGAATAATTGAATTGTGATTTGTTGATGAGTTGGGTAATCTAGTTTGATGCCAGATGTTAAATCATGAGTGAGTATGATGGAGTTGTGACTTGTTGATGAATGGTATCAAATGTTGAGATAGATGATTTTTGTGGATTATGTTTAGTATTGTCGTAATTATAAAGCCGTAATGTTTTATTGAGCTTAAGTATGGTATATTTGTAAGGCTTATGGAAGCAGGAAGAGAGTGGATTGTCACTAAGGCTTTGGTGGTACAATGGAGATGCTTACGGAAGCAGTCAAGATGACTCTGGGAGCTGTTAGAGTGGCGATATGTTACGGACAAATGAGAGATTGGGCAACTTCATTGGGTTAAGGGTATCATGATAAGGATGTGTATGGATTTTAATGATATTTTGTTTGGATCTTATTGGGATGGTTGAATTGTCTTATTGGTGTGGATAGTGTGGATGAATGTGATGGTATTATCACAATTGAAGCTAAATTTGTCTAATACGAGGATTAGTGCGGGGAAATTATTAGGAAATTTCAATGTATTACGAAATGATTTTGGCTAAGAGATATGAGTCTTTTGGATAGGGGAATATATGTGTAGGTAACCTAATTTTCGGGAACGAAAATTCTTTTCAGGTGGAGTGAAGGTAAGATCCGAAAAAATGTAGAACTTATAAATAATACTTAAGTATGTTTTATTAGAATCTGCATAAATTCATAAGGTATTTTGTAGCTAAGTTGATGAGAGTTCTTTGATGGGCTAAGTGGTCATGTGTTCAAGTCTTGATTAGATATGTGAGTTCAAATCCCAAGGGGATAGGTTTATGACAAACCTTTGTTTTATATTGGTTTAATATTTCGGTAGGTCCCTATTATCAACTAGATTAAACAAATGTTGAGGTGGCATGCTGATGTTAGTGATTTAATGACGTGGCAAATTGTTAGATATATATGTGAGTCTGACATGGATTTTTGTGTTTTTAAAATTAAAAAATAGGAAAAAGATAATTAAACAGATTTGTGTATAAGAATTAGGGATTTAGCAAAGGGTTCATTCACAAAAAAATTAGGAATCAATAAAAAAATTGGAGATTTATTTTGAAAAATTAGGGTTAATTGGAATTAAGAGTTTAGGAATTTGGTAATTATCGTTATATGTAGAACAACTTTACCACTTCCACCGTCAACGACAGAAGGATGCATGAGTGTTTCATCTGTCACAGCAATAATACCACACAGGTTTGGATGATCAGAAGATAGAATAAGAAGATGATGACGCGTGAAGAGCGGTGCCATGCCATGAAGCAGTGGAGCATAGCATGAAACAAAGAGATAAACTCAAACCCAATATTCAAAGCAAAATAATAAAGAGGATTGAAAAAGAATGCATTAACCACGAGTCAGAAGAAAAATATGTGGTCTGCTATTCATTCAAGTTCAGTTTTAGTAGTCATGGTTTTCACTTGTAGAAATTTCAATACTTCAAATAAATAAATAAAAAGTAGTTACATATGAAAGAAAGTGTATGGAAGCGCTTTGGAAAACCAACACTACTTCCCTCACTATAGGAACCTCCAACACCCAAAGAGGAAAAACTCCATACGACACCGCACCGATAAGCGTCATGATCCTCACCAACTCAACTCTCTGAGAAACAAAATCAGCATTCAACTCTAATGCGGAATCATGCAAAACTAAGTGAATAGGTGCAAGCCCCATCGAATAGATAACTTCCCCCAACACTTTTCCCATCTGTTATGGACCCAAATTAACAGGCTCTCTTACTTTTCTCTTCGACATACGCGTTTGAATCAACAGGTTCGAACGACATCACGATTGAGATGCGATTTGTGGCCATGAAGAGCTCGAACGCGATTTAGGGTTTGAAAGGGTTTTTCGAATTAGGAATTTTTCTGGATTAAAGCACCTCTACGTTTGATTTGCAAGTGATGAAATTGGTTTAGGTTGTGCTAATGGAGGCTTGTGTGGTGGCTATCTGTGCGAAAAAGATGACGGTGGATACTTGAGGGTTTAGAAGTGCGTGGAAGATGATGCGGGAAGATGGTGACGGCGCAAGAACAATATCTGAAATTAATTCCCAATTTGGATGAACTCTAAAATTAAACTTTCTTCTTTCCGATCCTTAATCCCTAATTCGAACAAGGTATGCAGTGGAATGTTTAATTCGCTTTTACAAATTTCTTTTATTTAAAAAAAATAAAAAAACACATCAGAATCACATACATCAAATATGCTACTCCACGTCATTTAAAAATGAAGATGAGCATATCACGTCAATCATACACTAACGTCGTTAAGCCCAATTTAACGGTAGGTGTCTAATTATTGCAATTTTTACAAAATAAGGACCCAATGGAGACGCCGAAAAAGAAGGAGACCTATTTGAGATTCTAGTCGAAAATAGGGACCTAGCGAAATATTAAACCTTTTATATTTTTCCTGAGGGCAAAACTGTCTTTTAATGTAATAATTATATTTTTCTTAAAAAAAAAAAAATTGGTTGAGATATTATAGGAAGCATTATCTAAGCAGTTAGTTAAAAAATAATTTTTAGATAAGACAACAGAAGCATGTAGTTTTAGTCTGGTATCAATAAGGTTCTAGAATTGGACAAGGAGAATCTAACCTTATTTTAATTATTTATCTTTGTAGTGGTTAATTTAATTTTAAATGCTTTGAAGGATGGTGTGATGTTTGTGCTTTATTTGGGTGATCCATGGTGTTTTTCAAGATTATCGTAAACCATGAAACTTTATTTTAAGACTATTTAAATAATGGTTTCTTCTTTTTCATGAGCATATGAAGTTAATTGTATAAAGAGTGAGTGAATCTTTAAATAGTAGGATAAATAAATGAAAAAATACAGTATTGCAATGTCATAAACGTAGTCAATGTGTTTTTTTAAATCAAATTTGAGAAGAAAACTTTTAAAGAAGAGATATCAATATCATTTAAGGTTGACATTTAATTATAATTATGCACAAATTAAAGTTAGGATTTTCCTTTTAATTATAGTTAAAAATAAATTAAGAGTTAGGATTTCTTTTGTTCAATTCCTTCTAAATCCCTATTGAATACAACAAACCCTAATTAGATCCTCAAACACTAATTTTCTTTCTCTTAATCAAAACCTAAATTGAGGGTAAAATGTTTGTGTTCGCGGCTTGGTGGTGGCAAGGCTTTGGACTTGTGATCCATGGCATGGAGAACTCATAATTCCTGGTTGCACGAAGAAGACGATGGTGCTGCGGTGGCGCGATTTGTATGGGGCTCTTCGTCATGCATGAATGGTGGCTAGGAGGGTTTTGTTTTCCCTTTCGTTCCAGTTGTTTTTGTAGGGAGGGGAGGCGCGCTCAGGCAGTGCATGTGCGACCTCTTTGCGGTGTAGTGGTCACGATAGCAACATCTCCGCGATGTAAGGCTTTCTTTCTCTAGCGACTTCGCGGCAAGGGTTTTGATTGGAGTTTTAGGGCTTGTTGTTCTCGCATTTTTTATCTAAAATTTGGGGGTTTTGTGTCATCTATTATTGGGTTCCTCATTTCTTCTTTGAAAGTTAGTGGCATAAAGAGTAGTGGCAAGGGAGGCTCATATTCTTCTCTGTTTTTGGTTTGGTCTTGTGGAGAACCATTTCTTCCTTCGACTTTCTAGTTTGATTAGTTTTTTTTTCTGGTTTTTGGCTCACGATGCACGCAGGTGTGGCCACAAAGAAGACATGGTGGTGCCTATAAATTTAAGGTTCTTGGTTCTATGAATTTGGGGGTTCTTGAACTGTGGTTTAGGTACCTACTGCTCGTAATAGTTCTAGAGGTTGGGTTGTAAGGGAGAAGATGTTGGTGATGGAGGTGTTTGAGGTTTTAATGTTCTGATTTTGGTGGTTCTTTATTGTGCCTGTGTTATGATGGGTTGAGATTGAAGAGGGTTTGGGCGCGGTGGTAACCGACATTGGTGGTGGACTTTTGAGCTAGTTCGGGATGGGCTAAGTGGGCCACAACAAATTCGGGACCACAACAAAACATAAACAAAGCAACATAACTACATATTCGGAAAGGCGAAAAGCGAGAAAAACATAGGATACTAACCTTAACTAGCATCCACTTTCAATTCCGTTCCTCCACCACAACGTGATTGTCTTCGTCTTTGCAAATATTTTACCAAGCCCTAATTCTCACACTCATTCACCCCAGCAAAATCCCTTACTCATGAAATCCCTAATTCCCATTTCAGTTTTTCTGTTTAAGTTAAAAAAAAGCCAACAGCAAAATCCCTCTGCCACGTATATTTATTTTTTTCATTTTTTTCAAATAATTATTATCCACATATTTAAATATTTTAAACTGAGTTCATTATTTGTGCACCACGTAATCAAAGGCAAACGACATTACTAAAAAATTAACGGAGAGGGCTTAATTGGCTCATTTTAACAAGTTTAAGGACCTGATTGAGACCGAAAAAAACATGATGACCCACTTGAGATTGACATACAAATATGAGGACCAAATGAGGGTTTAAACCTTGTTTTAATTACGCATGTTTTAAATGTTGAAATATTTAATTAGGACTGTTTTTAGCGTTAAAAGGATTTTGAAACATCTTACTTTAAATACGATTCGTGACACCCTGAATTGGTACATTATATTAATGTATTTGTTTCTTTTGATTAGTGATTTGAGTTATCCTTTTTCTGTGTCTTTCATCTCTCAATAACATTAAAAATAATGATTTTTGCATCATAAGGTGTTTGAATTTACATGCATATTGATCATATGAGTTCAAGAGTTTCTAGGTTTAATTGAGAATATACTTTGATTGAATTTAGGAACTTTCATATGATTAAACAGGTTTTTTCTACTAATTGAGAATGTACTTTGATTGGTGGTAGAATTTCAACTATAATTAATTGAAAATTTACTTTGATTAATTAACTTTTAATTTGGTTAGGAGGTTTAAGAATATACATGATTAAACACAATAGGATTCAATTGAGAATTGAGAATGTACTTTGGTTGAATTTATTTTGAATAATCTAGAAATGTCTTGCTTTTAATTGAGAATCTACTTTGATTAATTGTAAGATCGCCCTCAAATTAATTACGAATGTACTTTAATTCGATAATGAATCTATCTTAGAAAAGGACTGAAATTAGTCTATCTTATTTTAATTGTTTCTAAGTTTCTTATTTGTTCTTCAATAAACTCAAACATTCTTCAAACATTAATTTCATTAGCATAACTTTTCACTTTTGTTTTTAACCATTGGACAACATTTACTAACCTTTCAGAGTCTCCATAAGAATAAAGTATTGGAAAACAATTTTGTATTCGTTGGAAAACGACTCGGTGTTACTTTAACCCTATCTAGTTTGTTGACTACTAACTTAGCAATACCGAAGTTGCCTTGAAAAGTAATATTAATTTGATAACTTTAATGACAACGTATCAAATTTGGGGTCGTTGCCGGAGATAATGAGGTAGAAAATTTGGGAAGGAATATGTCTAGCTTGATTAAGAAATATATTGAAATACGACGAAAATACGAGGATTCGGGTATGTTTTTTGTTCCTTGTGTTATTTTGTTAAAAAAAACATGACCCATACTATGATTGGACTCTTCAATTCACTATGGTTATTTTAATTGAACTTTAAATACTTTTAAATAGGTACAAATAGGGCCTTAGGCTAAGTACAAATAATAAAAACTGTAGAAAAGATATCAATAGACTCAAAATAAAATATACTTCATCTATCTCCATCTTATATCAACAAAATAAAACAAAATAATATTACACTTAAATAAATGGAAAATCAAAACTACTTATCCCATTTTTATCTTTATCTTTATCAAAATAAATATTACTACACCCAAACTAATAAAATAAGATTTAAACAAAATTATTAATAAACCCCTAAAATTTAAGTTTAACTCAACAAAACTCTCCATAAACTTAAATTTATTCTTCTTTCATTTCGATTAACTTTCTTAATTCCTGAAAGGCTTAATACCCTATTTTGTCCCCAGTTTCGCTCGAAAATGTCAAATTAGTCCATCCTTTAAAAAATGCGTCAATTACGTCTTCACTTAATAAAATTTGCATCAATGAAATACCTTCCGTTAAATCCGTACAAACGACGTTAATTATTTTTCTCTTTCTTCTACTTAGATAATTAACGCCGTTTGTACGAATTTAACGGAAGTGATTTCATTGATGCAAATTTTATTAAGTGAGAACGTAATTGACGCATTTTTTAAAGAATTGACTAATTTGACATTTTCGAGCGTAACTGGGGACAAAATAGGATATTAAACCTTCCTGAAATAACGTTGTAGGTAATGAATTTATAAATATATCAATTATCTGCTTATTGCTCTCTACATTTTTTCCGAGTTAAGAGATCACCAGTAGGACTTCATATCAAGGTATAAGGAGTTAAACTTTTTTGTTTTGTGATTGATGTGCGAAACTTTTATGTTGATTCTATATCTTTTTGTTATGGTTGAGTAAAATTTTTGTGTATCTTACGTTGAATGTTATGCTTGGTATATCTACTTTTCTCGAGTTGTGTCTTACTATTGCGTTGGTCCTGCCTTATTGTTTTTGATTAAGGATAACGAGATGTTTTTGATTGAGTTTTCCTTGGCCATTCGTTATTGCTGCAGACATTTTTTTTCCTTCCATAAAGAACCAATTCTTTTTTCCATTCCTTGTTCTATGATAAATTATAGGATGACATGTGTTGGTTTGGCAAGTTTCAAAAACTTTAGTGCATTTAAGAATAGTTTTTCTTACAGTAGGAGACATAGGTGTTTATATTTAATTTTTATGAGTGTTATGCAATTTTGATCTTGTACTACTTTGTTGTGGTTCTTTCGTGATGGGCCTTGTGGTTTAATAAGTGGTATTTTACTCCTCTTAGTCTGTGAATAAATTTCATAGTGTTGTTATATATATATATATATATATATATATATATATATATATATATATATATATATATATATATATATATATATATATATATATATATATATATATATAAATATATATATAAATATATATGGAAAATGTTTTTTTTATAATATTTTTTTGCCAAATTTTTAACAATTACACGTGACACTTATTGGTTGGTTTTTTTAGTATTCTTTTTTCTAAAAAAAGGTGAATGAGAGCTATTTTGGAAGGAAAAAAACTTTTCGTGCTTTTATTTCAGAGAACCTTGCGTGTTTCTCCTTGGTCTCGCGAAAAACACCATTGGTTCACCATATCTCCACCATTTTTCAATGTCTCTTCATCAAAACCTTGAGTATATCTTTCTTTCTTGCTCTTGCTCTTGCTCTCTGTAAGTGCTGAAGTCACTAGTACAAAAATCGCGTACAAATATTTTGGGTTTTTAATGACTAATTCGCGTATAAAAATCGCGTACATATTATGAGACGTTAAATTGACGTCAAATTTTTAAAATTCAACATCAAATTAACTTATCGTCGAATTTTGTTAATACCTATGAAGAACAAAAGCACGAAAATAATCGGTCAAAACAAACGAAAATCATAAATAAAATGCATATTTATCAAATAAAAGAAAGATTACATCTGATTCTGATGGTCGTCAAACTTCGTTCGAGAAAAGTTTAAGAAGAGAAGAGAGTCTCGCGCACTAAGATAAAGTGAATGAATTTTCAATCTCCCGCTCAAATTTTTATTTAATTCACAAACCTTTTGACATCTATCGCTGGGACATTCCACGTTTTATATCATTTTACGTCGAGTTACAATTCTAAACGTCGAATTACAAAATTATAAAATTATAAAGTTACAAAGTTACAAAGTTACAAAGTTACAAAGTTATAAAATTATAAAATTATAAAATTATAAAATTATAAAATAATACAGATATAATATGAATGAAAAATATATAAATATTTTTAGTAATCAATAAATAAAAAAATATACTTAAAACGCTATTAGAACTTTCTTTTTCTTCACTATTCTTTGTTTTGTGTTTCCCTTTCTTCTCCTTCTCTCACCCTTTCTTCCTATTTCTCTTGTCATTTGTACTGTTCATTTGGTTTAAATAAAACTTTGTTTAACTTCTATTTATACTATTCATCTGGTTTAAATAATTAAATATTTGAGCACACATTAATACTGCATTTATTAAAATATTTTCTGAAGCCTGGTTTCTACATTTTTAAATTGAAATTTTAAAAGATTTTGTGTCACAAAAGATATAAATATAAATTTTATTGTCATTTAAAAACATTAATATATTTTTATTTCAATGGCAATTTTAAATTCTTGATTAAAAAATGACCACACTTTCTTAAATAAAATAAAAAAGAGTTGTTTTATATAGAAGGAAGATGGCTTATATTTTGATTATGGATTTAATTTTGGCTTATTTTGGATCCCAAACAAAATATATATTTGACAGTCACAACCAGTGGTGAGTGTCTTCCACACAGAAAATTCAAAAGACTTGAGCTTGTCATATCTGTTTCTGAAAACTTTTACGAGGAAGAGAAAGACACCTTCTTTAAGGTGATGAACTTTTCTGTACACTTTCATTCTTTTTGTTTTCCCATTCTTTGGTTCCTTAGTCTTGTTTCATTTGGTGAAAACCCCTTTTAGAAGTTTCAAAATCGATTATTTGACAAAGGTTCATGCAGCATTTCTTGTAGTATGTGATGAGTCGTTATTTCTTGAATTATATTTAGTTTATTGCACTTAAATAGACCAGGGAATTGTGTTTAATTGTTTGTTATTTCCCTGTTTTTCGAATTGTGCTTAATTTGGTCGGAAATTTGTAATTGCGCTAATTTGGGTTTTCTGAGCTGATTAAGTGCATTTTTGAAGTGCAGGAAAATTTTGGAAATATATTTTGGGACATCAGGAAGAATGCCAAATAAATTCAAGACTCTCCACACAGACATTTTAGAATTAATTAAATTGTAATTCAGTAGTTTAGAATTTCTGTATCAACTCTTATATTTTGGGTCAATTTTTGGTAAATTAGATTAGACCCAAAAATTAGAAGTTAGTGACTTGGACCTAGGGTTTTATTGTGTGGACCCCATCCCTATTAAAGGGAGGACACACGTCCTTAGAGAGGAGCCCAGCCGCCACACATTTTGGCACTTTTTACACTCTCGGTTTTGGTTCTAAGTTTTTTGGCTTTTGAACGTTTTCAGCATGAATGAAAAGCACACTTTGAATTTTTCCATTTCCTTTTTGCAAGCGCTGGATTCATGAGCAATCCCTGTTTAATTTTTATTATGAAAGCTAGCTTTGATTTAAGCTTGGTGCATTCACGGTTTTTATGCGTTGTTGCTTGATGCTGTCACGGTAGGGAGAAGTGATGCGTTATCCAGGAGCTCTCGGTTTGCTTTTTCTTTAAAGAAATGGATGTTGGAATTGCAGAATGGTGTGCACGCATACGTGGAGTTGGAGAAAGGAAGGAGAGGCATTGATTTATTTTCTAGGAGAATGAAGCATTCGGTGTTACGTTTTGGAAGCAACACGGTGATTGAAATAAGCATGGAGCAAGTAGATTGCCACGGAGAGAGAGAAATGGAACGGTGATGGTTGGAAGCAGAGTCTTGTCACGGTACGGCTGAATGGAATAAGGAGGAGAAACTTTAATTGAAGGAAGAAGTGAAGTGGTGTCCAAGCCGTTTGATGCCCACGTGAAGGAATATAGGAGATGGGACGTGCTAAAGGAATGGGCAGCTGGATGGAGAATGAAGCGGTAATGCGTTGGAGCAGCCACTGAAATTAGAAGATGAATTTATTCTTAGAGGAAGCATTGAAGCTGGAGGTGTCACGCAGCTGGAACACTTGAACCAAGGAGGTGCAGATTTGGTTCTGTTTTACAGTATGCAACGGTGCATGTTGATTGGAGAAGAGGGTGCAGGGGTGTTACGGACAAGAAGAAGTTCACATGCTGGATTCTTCTTGGACGCGTGGATTTAAGAGGATGTGTCACCACTTAGAAGGGAGAAAATGCTTCACGGTGGAATTTACTTTTGGCTTTGGTGAAAACACACATTATGGGAGTACGAAGTGGATGCACATGGACGGTGATGTCCAGAGAATTTAATTTGACTTCTTGGCTGGAATATTTATCTCAGTTTAAACACATTCATTTCTTTTCTTTTGCAGAGATTTTTAAATTGGGGTTATGATTTTTTTTTTGTTACAATTCTTGCATTTAAATTTCAGATTTCCTATTTATGCGTTACTTTCTTTGTTTCTTGCCACTGTAATTTTTTATTGTCTTATTTTGTGAGTACACTGTTGAGCTATTTAGCATGGTTAATCCTAAATTTTACTTTCTTGCATTCACTGTGATTCTAAGTTTTACTGTTGCATTGTCCATTTAATGTTTTAGCTTGAGTGTTGCATTGGAATAGCACACCACGTGTTTCTTTATTATCTATTGCATTGTTCTGTTTAATATTTTAATTTACTTCAATGCTTTCAATTATTTTTGTTTGTCTTTAATTTCCAGTTTTTTTTCGAATCACAAAAACACTTTCAAACCCCCCACTCTGTGTTTGACCTGAGATTTGAACCAAATTTGGTCCTTGAGAGACGACCTAGGAGTCACGTGCTAGTACTATACTGCATTCTTTTATGCACAACTTCTGTGGGAGGTGCGACCCTCCCATCAGTATGTCATGCATGATACAATAAATTCATCTGTTTCAAGATTCACCTCTCCCTCTTCTTGCCGTGATCTTGCATGGTCTCCGAACATGCAGGCAATACTGAGTGTCAAATGATGCAAGCAAATCCTCTTTGCTGAAGCTATCAACTTTCTTTCTTGATGTTACAAGCATTTCTATTATTCATGACCAAAGTTTTATGCCTTCACATAGTTTTAACAAGAATCCTTGTTCTTTCCCATCTTCTACAGGAAACATGGTATTCTTATATGTGCTTCTTTTTGTTAATTGCAGTTCTTAGATATACATGCATGTGTAAATATGATGGTTTTTTGTTTTCTTAATTTTCGCATTAGTGTGTAGTAAGTTACAATTTCTCGCTGCGAAATAGAGTTTGTATGGCAACCTGGATGGAGTTGAACGAGGCTCTGGGAGGAGGAATCGAGTGTGACGAGGTGATGCATAGTGGACTGCAGACTCGTATCGGCCTTAAGGTACTGTTTTTCTTCCTGACGCGTGTTGCTGAAAAGAGGAATGGTTGCTACCGGACTTCTATGCCGTGGGCGAACACCGAGAGGCACACCAGACGCTCGTCTTCGATCTCCTTGGAGTGATCCTCTTTCCGGTACTTCACGCCTGCGTCGACGCTGGCGAGTTTGATCTCACGGTGGGAAGCCTCCGACGCGACGGAGGGCTTGCTAGTGGAGGGATCCCGACGACGGCAGTGCGAGGGGAAATTGAAGGCGAAGATGAAGATGTAAATTAGCACCGGAATGGTCACAAGGGCAAGGAGTACGAGGATGAACTCGTGCGGGGAGAGATCGACTTATAATTTTAGTAGTTAAAGTCATGTAATCTATATTAATTAACATAAAAAAAAAGAGATTATAAGTGAAAAGTGCATGGAGAGAGTTTATATTTTTTTCAGTACTCATTGAAATAATCCATTATTATTAGTTATAATCAATTGTTAAAGAAAAAAATTGCTTTAGAAAAAAATTGCTTTTGAGAAATGCAGCTAGAATAATCTATTGTTGTTTACAAAAATCAATTATTAGCTACAATTATAAATTTGACTTTTCATAGATTTGACAAGTTTGAGGACTGAAAAACCTTATGTGAAAAACTTTGAAAACCTAGTGTGGATAGTAGACAGTTTAAATTTTATTAAGTGTGATCTTAGGTGATCATGTTTTGTTGTTGCTAGGTAAAATTGATACCCATTTTGTAATTTAAATAGAGGTTTCAAATGAGCCCCTTTAATAAGATTTGGCCCTAGCCCACGTGGGTTGGGGCCAAAAAAGCCCACAGGGCCAAAAAAAAATTTTATTAAAAAATTCCACAGGGCTAAAAACCCCTAAAGCCCTATAAGCCAGGGCCAGCCCATGGGCTTTCCTTTTTACAAAATTTAACGTCCAGAAACATAATATCATCATACAAGTAATCACAAATCATGTGTATTTTTTATTCATCTTTCATTTTATCTTTGTTAGTAATAACTTAGAATCATAATTGATTCATTTGTAATTATATTTTTTTACCAATAAAATTAATTTTCTACTTCATAACTGTTTCTATATTAATTAGTTTAATAATAATGCTTTTATACAATTATTCCTTAATTTCCAAATTTTGTTTTCATAATTTTTTCATCTTAATTTTGGTTTCTTAATTTTGGTTTGTAAATTTGACGGTTCAGAGATATCCACATAAAATAGGTTTAAAAGTTAAAAATATTTAATTTAATTTGTAAAATTTTGATAGATTAACTAATTTATTTATAGATGGTAATCTATTTTATCACTAGTTTAAATCAATATCATTCTATTAAGATTTGTGATCAAAATTACATTATTTTTAATTGGTGTGAACATAATTTTAACTTAATAACTTTTTAACTTTTTTAATTTTCCAAATTTAATAAAATTAATATTTATTATTTATAAAGTTATATAATTCTTTTAAAAAAAATTTATGAAACGTACAATTTAATCATTTACATCAATTTATATATTTTTATGTCTTTTTCATATATTTCATATTATATTCATTTGTCTTTTTTATTAGTTTCTTATTAAGAGACATTGATGTAATTTATTTATTATTATAATTATTATAATTTTTATTTATTTTATATGTTAATAATTAAATACAATAATAATTTTAATTTTAGTATTATAAATTATAACATTATATTTATTTAAAAATATTGTATCTATTATTTAATTATTTTTTATTACAATCTCAATTATGATAAGTAATTCAATAAAAACGATCTTTGTTGGATAAAGATAAGTCTGATTTTAAAATATTAATTTAATCTAAAAGGTTAGAAAAAAATCTGATTTTGTAACCACTAGGATTACATCTAGATCTTATATACTAACATATATGATATTTATAACAATTTTTCCTAACAAGGATTTTCACTAAAAAGTTAGTTCTTTTATTAGGTGAAATTAATTTTAAACTTTATAAAGTTTGTGGTTTAATTTTTTAATGTATATATATCTATACAAAACATTCAACAAAAGAATTTTATATGACAAACTATAAAAAATAAAAATTTTACACCGATATTAAAAATTCATCCAATCAGTAGATTTGAATTTAAAATATATCCATAATTAATATTTCAAATATTTATATAGATATCAGAATTCGATTATTGAAAAATCAAATTTTCAACTGTTTTACTTTTATAAAAAAAATTTTGAAATTTTTTTCATTTTCTTTTAAATAAAAATAATAATAAAAATTTTCTTTTTTAACTTTCCAAAATAATAAAATTATATATTTAAAATATGCTTATAATTAAAAAATTATTTTAAATAATTTTTTCTAAAATCAATATTTATACATTTATATTTAATTAAAAAGATATTAAATATCATGTAAATTTTGGAAATTATTAAACTTGTAAAGTAAATAAAAGAAATAACTAAAAAAACATTAAAAGTGAATTAATTTAGTTTGGGGGCTAGCCCCATCTTAACCGAGTGTTTCATCCTACACCTCCAACATCTCATCCTGCACCTCCAAAAATTCCATTTTTAACCTTCTGACATCCTGCACCTCCAACCTTTTTAAAAATTTCATTTTTAACTTTCTTTTCTTTCTAATTAAATACATTTTATTTTCTTCTCTTTTTCTATTAAAGACACTCTACACCACCTTAATAATAATTCTAATTTAATTTAAAATTTAAATATTATTTAATATAATTTTATATTTTAATAATTATTAAAATATGATTTATATTATAATAATAACTATAATAAAAAAATAAAAATAAAAATAAAATAATAATAATAATATAAAATTTGACTTAATATATTCAAATATATTAAATTATATTAAAATATTAAAATAAATTAAACAATTATTAAATTGTAAATAGAAACAAATTTTTAAAAACTTGTTATCGAAAAACAGTTTTGCTTTTTATTTAAAATTTAATCAATATTTATTTTAACTAAATATTATAGCATTATTTATTATATTTTTATATTTTAATAATTATTAAAATATAATTTATATTTTTATAATAGTTTTATTAAAAATTAAAAATAATAATAACTAAAATAAGAATAAAAATAATATTAAAAATCATATTTAATATATTTAAATACATTATATTAAAATATTAAACTAAATTAAATAATTAATAAAATTGAAATAAAAATCAAAATTTTAGAAAAATTTATTTATCGGATATCCATATCCGATTATAAATTTATCGGACGTCAATATCCGATAACGTTTTTAAAATTTTGCTTTTTATTTAAATTTTAATAATTATTTAATTTAATTTAATATTTTGATATAATTTAATATATTTAAATATTTTAAATGTGATTTTTAATATAATTTTTACTTTTATTACTTTTACTCTTATTTTAGTTATTATTATTTTTATTTTTTAATAAAACTATTATAAAAATATAAATCATATTTTAATAATTATTAAAATATAAAAATATAATAAATAATGCTATAAATTTAATTAAATTAAATATTGATTAAATTTTAAATAAAAAACAAAACTGATTTTTAATTTTTTAATATAGCTATTATTATAATATAAATCATATTTTAATAATTATTAAAATATAAAATTATATTAAATAATATTTAAATTTTAAATTAAATTAGAATTAATTTTAAGGTGGTGTAGAGTGTCTTTAATAAAAAAGAGAAGAAAATAAAAAGATAGTTATTAAAATATCTTTAATAAGAAAGAGAAAAAAGTTAAAAATTAGAGGTGCAGGATGTCAGAAGGTTAAAAATGGAATTTTTGAAGGTGTAGGATGAGATGTTGGAGGTGTAGGATGAAGCACTCATCTTAACCCTACCCCAGCCCACTTTATGTGGGGCTTTAGGGGTTGGGCTTTTAAAAAGCCCCTATTAAGTGGGCTAGAAAATTGGGACTTGATTTTAGAAGGGGTCATGGTCAACCCATGGGCCAGAGGCTCAAATGAGAGTAATAACTGATAAATGAAAACTGAAGTATGGTTACACGTTGACAAATTCATCAGAACAAAGTGGAATTGCTGAAATCTGTGGATGATGAGTGACCCAAATCCTGAGAGTAATATTCCACAGTCTTCTCAAAGGTGTGCTGTTAGGCCGAGAAGGCCTCGGATTCTGCTCGGTTCTTGCGGGTGCACTGATGCTGCAAAATTTGCGCTTCTTTGTCATATTTTTAGGAGATGGGCAAGCATAGAAGTTGTTATGACACGAACCTCGATACCTTTTATTGAAGTTTCACAAACTCCCCGTCCAGTTTATTTTAATCCTAGGAAAACTGCTTCTCATCATCTGGAATGGGCTGATGTCTTTGTCATTGCTCCATTGTCTGCAAATACCCTTGCCAAGGTAATCAAACCAATAAACTTAGCTATGTGTCAAGCCAACTGAATCATTTACTGCAACAACAAAATTATGCAGAGGTTGTCTAGCTCACACAACACCATTCAGTTCGATGAGATTAGGGAAAAACTTACGTACAATGTTTAAGTAGTTGTTGTTATGTTGTTCATGAATTGAAGTTTTTTTATGAGACTTTAACATTCTGGTTTTAGTCTCAGTTTTTCTTTTACAGTTTAAGCTAAGTTCTTTTAACATTGGGAATTTGTTGTTTCACCTATTGTGTTGCAGATTGCGCAAGGGATATGTGACAATTCTTTGACCGAAGTTGTGCGAGGTTGGGACCCTAACAAGCCATTTTACGTTGCACCTGCCATAGACTCTGTTACGTGGAATAATCCTTTGACAAGACAATATCGCAAAAGATGCGATGAACTTGGCATTAATATCATCGATCCCTCTCCACGGGGTGAAATGGCTGACCCTACTGAAATTTCTTACATTGTCAAAATCTCTAATGAAGAGATTTGGGACTAATGTTTTTTTAGCTAGACGAATCACTCGACAACTTATTTTGAGTGTTTCGGTCATTTTTATTTTTTTTTTTTGTAAAGAAAGGAAAATATTGAAAGTTAAAATAGTAATGCAAAGCATCTTATGTTTAGTGTGGAAGTAATAATGTCTTAGCATATGTACACACAATTGTGGCTAAATTTTTTTTATCATTGCTTTGTTTGATTTTTTTTTATTTGATGCTTAATAACTTTATTCGATGACTTCACTTTCATTTATTACTTTTTCTTTTCTTTTTTCAATTATAAATTTTTGTTCTTTTTAATTATTGCATTATTTGTAAGTTGTTAAGTATATTTTAAAATATTAGTTTTATGGACAAGTAACTTATTTCTAATTATTATTCAAATATATATATGATAATTCTCATTTGTTTTTCAGTTCTAAGTGTGTATTTGGGTGATACATAACTAGTTAAGTTAAATTTAATGAAAATTAAAAAATAACTCTAATTTTTAATTCAAGTTGAGTTTCAGGTGTATTTTCCTTCGAATAAAAAATATCAAATATTGATATAATTTTCAACAAAGAAAATGAAAACTGATATCTTAAATAGAAGCTACGTGGTAAGCACCTGCTCTTCTTAAATAGAATATTTTTGGCCATTTTTAATAAGATTTTTTAATTAAATTAAATTTATCTTTAAAATTTGTAGTGATATTTTAGTTTAAAGATTAAACGTCCTAGATAATTTATACATCCTAAAAAAGAAAAATTAAACATTTGACATATACATTGGTGCCTCCAGTTGTACCAGTTGTACGCGGTTTCATGGAATTTAGAGAATTGTTTTTACGGATATTTTATTTTCAGAAATTAATAAATTACACAAAGCATCATACAACTCAATAGTCACTAAAACACCTCTTCTGACACTAATCGCCACCCATCACCGTCAATGGCGACACCTATCGCGGCGCAACTCGCGGTCTTCGCCCTCTTCGTCACCGCCGTCTCCGCTGCCACAACTGGCTACCACAACCACACCGTTGGCGGCGCCGCCGGGTGGTCCTTCAACTCCACTACCAATACAACAGCCACTAACTACACTTCCTGGGCTTCGAATCAAACCTTCGACCTTGGCGATTATCTCAGTAAAAAACCTCAATCTCTACTTTTCTTTTCATTACATTATCATTGTACATTTAGAACACGAACGCGTTAAACACAATTAAGTTATACTGTTCTATTGCCCCCAAAACGGACGCAAATGAATTGAAATTAAATCCATCGAATGCGAGTTTCAACTTTCTAGGAAGTCAATCGGGAAAACCTAATTCAACTTTTTGTGTTCTTGCTTTTTTGTGTGGTTAATTTTTAGTTTTCAATACGAACTCCAACCAAACGGTGGTTCAGACTCACAACAAGACGACCTATCTGAACTGCACCGCTGACGATACCGACAATGTTACCTTCGTGTACGCCAGCGGTAGCAGTGGTTTCGGCGAATCGTTGACCATCGCCGTGCCGTTGACAATTGTTGGACCAAACTACTTTTTCTCCGACTCCAGCGACGGCTTGCAGTGCCAGCTCGGCTTGGCCTTCGAAATCGATGTCCAGCACGGCTCCGGCTTGCCACCGAACCTCAACCAGCCGCCTCCGCCGCCGTACCAGGAGCCTCCCGGTCCTGACGCCGTTCAGTCTCCACCGGTTACGGTAGCGCAGTCTCCCACTGGCGGCGCGTTCGCGAGCCGCGCTGACATGCGCTTCACGGTTTACATTTTCAGTGCGGCGTTGCTGCTGCTGCTGCAGTTTCAGTGAGGAAAATGTCAACTTCGGTGGAGACCCAGCATTGGATAATTATTTTTACAGCTAAGAAAGTTGACTTGTTTTTACTGATGATCTTTTCATTTAGTTTATTTGTACGTTTTATTATTATTGATATTTATTATTTTTCATCATGGTTTATGTGAGACCCTGGATAATTAGCAAATTTAATCCTGACATCACACCACTAACACACACACCACGTCACTGTTGCGGGTAATTAAAAAACCCACTTTCAACTCTGATTTTCACCTCTGCAATGCACAGAAAACTGAACCACCATCATTCTCTGCAACATTAAAAACGCACCACTCCTTACATGCACACCTGCCACTTGTCACGTTAGAAACTTACAAATCAGAATTTAGTATGCAGGTGTCAGTCTTGGACATGTTTGTTCAAGCAAACGTTACTTTAACAAAACCAAAGTTTTCTGAGAACCCTTTCACCTGCACACTCATTCATCTTCTTCCTCAGAAAACCAAACTCTTCATTTTCTCCAAATTTCTCTCTAAGAATCCTTAACTTCTCTCTATCAGAAAACTCACGTTTCCTCTCTGATCACAATTGCAGCACCATAGGAATGTTAGTACTGCTGTGATCTCCATTTTGGACCAAACAGAAACTGAATCCAATCTGGTAAGCCTTCTTACTGTATTTCGTTCTTAGGTTTCTGGAAGAATAGAGTTTTAGTGCATGCAAGTATGTAGTCTCAGAGTTCTGCAATTTTTGATTAGATTTGTTTTGGAAGAATCAAGAATATAATAGAAGCATAGTTGGATAAAGCCATTTTCATCTAGGACAAGTTGGAACTTCAATCCGGGTAAGGGAAGCTTATATGTTTAATTCATACTGCTTGATTTTATAATCTGAGTTGCATGTATATGAAATCTGATATTTGAGCCTTATGAACGTTTACTGATATGAGATATAAATTCTGGTTCATTTGCATGTTGTTTTGGATACGCATGAAAGATGTGTGAATGTTATAGAGTTGGAATGATTAGATCGATTGAATCTGTCATGAATGAACACTGCTTAATTGTATTATATATGTTGTTGCTGATTTTTGATTTAAATGTATATTGATTTGATTCTGTATAAATGGAGTATGGTGATTGTATATTTGGAATGATCCAAATGTTGAAATCTGTATGATTTGATGTATTAAATCTGAAAGGAAAGTTGTCAAGTTCATAAAAATCGAAATCTGGAAAATTCTGTTAAGAGTTGAGAAATCTGGTCTCTGTACTGATAAAGGACGTTCGTCCCTGTACGGTCTTAAACCGTTCGGTTTTCAGTTAAGCTTACTTAGACTAGAATTCTTTCATTTGGAAAGAATTCTGCCCGAGAATGAGCGTCCCTAGTTGATGATCTGAGCGTTCGTCTAGCTCAGTAATATTTAAATATTTAAAACTTTATAAATGAGTGACGTTCGGCCTTAAGTAGAGCGTCCGTCCTTAATAACGTTCGTCCTAAATGAAGTTCGACCTTCTGTTGAACGTTCGTCTACAGAGCGTTCGTTTCTATATTGAACGTTCGTTCATAACTGGTGTTCGGTCATATACCTAAACGTTCGTCCTACCCAACGTTCGGTTTATACCAACGTTCGTTCTGATTGTGCTCGGTCATTGACTTAGCGTTCGTTCCAAAGCGGGGTTCGGTTTCTAAACTGAACGCTCGTCCCTATTATTGAATTTTGAGCGAACATAACTGGCGTTCGTCCAAATTGTTAAATTACGTTCGTACTTGGACTGCCAGTGCTGTTCTTCTGAAATCAATTATATTGCTGGTGTATCTAAACACTTATCACTGGTTTTATTCCTTGGGTTCTATCTAGATTCTTTACACTTAAAATCTTTCAATGTATTATTCATCTCTTCTAAAGATCAGTATTTTCAAATTATCAAGAGTTGAAGCATATTAAGTGAATAAATGACTCGTTTCTTTTGTTCAGAAACGTGAAATCAAAGGTTCTGTGATAAGTTCATTTTATTTGATTAAAGAATGCATGACGTTAATATTAAGAGAGTGAAATACAGAATGGAGATATTATAATTATGAAAGGATATGATGGTTGAACACGACATGATATGATTATATGATTTTGAACTTGAATGAGCGTTCCATGGAGGAGCTTCTCAGTTGTATTAAATGCTAAATTTGTAAAGTATGAACATGGACAAGTTACTGATGGCTTGGTCCATCCTGATATTCCGTGATGCTCATCTTCACGTAGAAGGGGGTAGTCATGCGTGGGAATGGCAGGAGGTCATTCGTATCCCTCACTTAGCAGGGGCGAATGATTAACCTCAAGTGGAGGTCATTCGTATCCCTCACTTAGCAGGGGCGAAGGATTAACCGCATGTGGAAGCTGATTAGGTATATCCCGGCTACCACACCACTTGGGTGCAAGGACGCCTGTAACTACATGGTTCATACAGTTCAGTACAGTCTGTTTTATATAGATTTATATGTTAAATTTTATGATTAAGTTGTTTGATGTATCTGTGAATTAAATTGTGAACTGTATGTATGTTGTATTAATTAAACAATATAAGCTTACCCTTGCAATTTTCCTGGTGCTGTTTACTGTCCATGTATAATCCGTCTTGTCAAAATGCAATGATCATCCGTTGTGGATGTGAGCAGAGGGTGATGCATCTCTTGAAGTATTACTGGAAGAAGAAAATTTGGAAGATGCAAACCTGGTTGAAGTTGAAGTAAAAGCTGAACAGTAGAGGCGCGATTCCGTAGCAGTTTTAGTCTAGTGTGTTGTGCAGTATTTTTGGCAGTTGTATATATATATAGTTCTGCAGATCTGTTTTGTATTTATCTGAAAATTTGGAATTCTGTCAAGTGCTGGACTGTATTTTGATATTCTGTATTTAAATTCTACAGAATGGATAATCAGAACTGGTTTCTGTTTATTTTTTTATGAATTCTGAACACTGCAGATTTTACTGTACGTGCTGTATGTTAAGTTTTAAAATTCTGAGCTACTGTAATATTCTTAAGACTGCACTGTTTATCTCTGTAAATGTGATCAGTTCTGGTTAATGGTAATTATCATTATTTGGGATGTTACATTAGTGGTATCAGAGCAGTTTTGTTCTCTTAAGGACACTGTAGGGTTATGAGTGCACTGTGTTTTGCTGTGTGCTGTTTGACTCTGGGGCAACGCACTCCTTCATCTCGAAGGCGTGTGTTGAAAAGCTGGGAATAGTAGAGAGAGATCTGCAGTTTGACTTGGTGGTATCAACACCAGCGGCTGGAGAGCTTAGAACATCTACCGTGTGCATTAGATGTCCTATTGTGGTTGAGGGGCATAGTTATAAGGTGAACTTAATCTGTTTACCTTTGAAGGACTTGGAAATAATTCTAGGAATGGATTGGTTGGCTACCAACCATATTATTATAGATTGTGGCAAGAAGGAATTAGTGTTTCCTGAAGATGATGAAGAATGTGTGGGAGTTACATTCGGTCAGTTAAGGGAGGATATAATGGAAGGTGCAAGCTGTTTTCTCATTATGACACATGAAGACAAGGAGTTAGGAGGGTTGACGGAAGCACGGACGTCCAATGAGAGCAGTACGGAACGAGCAGTGGTGAGTGAATTTCTGGACGTTTTTCCAGAAGAGATACCAGGATTGCCTCCTGTTAGAGAAGTCGAATTCACCATTGATTTGGTGACAACGGCAGCTCCTATATCTGTTCAACCTTACCGAATGGCACCTGCAGAGTTGGTTGAACTCAAGAAGCAAATTGAAGAGCTTATGGAGAAGAAATTCATTAGACCGAGCGTATCACCATGGGGAGCTCCGGTACTCTTGGTGAAAAAGAAAGATGGCAGCTCTCGGTTATGTATAGATTACAGGCAATTAAACAAGCTGACCATCAAGAACAAATACCCGTTGCCAAGAATAGATGATTTGTTGGATCAGCTGCATGGAGCAACAGTATTTTCTAAGATTGATTTGCGTTCAGGATATCACCAGATAAGGGTTAAGGAGGACGACATCCAGAAGACAGCATTCAGATCACGTTATGGGCATTATGAGTACGTGGTAATGCCATTTGGAGTAACGAACGCTCCAGCCATCTTCATGGATTACATGAACCGGATATTTAGACCCTATTTGGATAAATTTGTAGTTGTGTTCATAGATGATATTCTCATCTACTCCAAAACCAATGCTGAACATGAAGAACACTTGAGAACAGTACTAACCGTGTTGAGGGAGAAAGAGTTGTACGCAAAGCTGTCCAAGTGTGAATTCTGGTTAAAGGAGGTGCAGTTTCTGGGGCATGTGATATCGTCTGAAGGTATTTCAGTAGATCCCTCTAAAGTGCAAGCAGTGTTAGATTGGAAGAGCCCGCGTTCAGTCACTGAAGTGAGGAGTTTTGTGGGGCTGGCTGGTTATTACAGACGTTTCATAGAGGGGTTCGCCAAGATAGTGGCTCCTCTTACTAGATTGACTAGAAAGGATCAGCCATTCGCTTGGACTGATCTGTGTGAGGAACGGTTCCAGGAGCTGAAGATGAAATTGACGAGCGCGCCAGTTTTGATTATTCCAGACACGTCCAAGCCATTTGAAGTGTACTGTGACGCATCTCACCAAGGTTTGGGCTGTGTGCTCATGCAAGAGAGACGTGCAGTAGCGTACGCGTCTCGCCAGTTGAAGATTCATGAACGCAATTATCCCACACACGACCTGGAGTTGGCAGCTGTCGTTTTTGCACTAAAGATTTGGAGGCACTATTTATACGGATCAACGTTCCAAGTCTTTAGTGATCACAAGAGCCTCAAATATTTGTTTGATCAGAGGGAGCTGAATATGAGGCAAAGACGTTGGCTGGAATTTTTAAAAGATTATGATTTTGAACTGCTATATCACCCTGGGAAAGCCAACGTAGTGGCAGACGCCCTAAGCAGGAATACAGTACAAGTCTCATTGATGATGGTGAAGGAGCTGAACTTGGTGGAGAATTTTAGAGATCTAAGATTACAATTTGAATTAGGAGAGAACGTAATAAGGTGCTGTAATCTTAGAATTTCTAGTGATGTGTTTGACAGAATCTGGATGAAGCAACGTGAGGATGAAGAACTGTTGAAGATATTTGATGCACTCGGTTCAGAAAAAGCTAAGGAGTTTAATGCTGGAACGGATGGTATGTTGCGTTATTTGGGAAGAACTTGCATTCCCAATGATGGAGAGCTGAAACGTATTATATTGGAAGAAGCTCATCATAGTCGTCTTAGCATACACCCCGGTATGACTAAGATGTATCAAGATCTTAGGAAATCTTTCTGGTGGCCGGGAATGAAGAGTGATGTTGCACGCTTTGTGGCATCTTGCTTAACCTGTCAACGCGCCAAGGCTGAACACCAACGTCCAGGTGGATTGCTTCAACAATTGGAGATTCCTGAATGGAAGTGGGACAGCATTTCCATGGACTTTGTGACTCATCTGCCACGCACAGTCAAGAATCACGATTCAATCTGGGTAATTGTGGACAGATTAACTAAGAGCGCCCACTTCTTAGCCGTGAATTTGAAGATGTCAATGACAAATTTGGCTAAGCTGTACATCAAGGAGATAGTGCGTCTTCATGGAGTGCCTTCAAGCATAGTTTCTGACCGAGACACGAGATTCACATCTCGGTTTTGGCAATCTTTACAAGGTGAATTGGGAAGCAAGCTACAGATGAGTTCTGCGTATCATCCGCAAACAGATGGCCAATCTGAAAGGACCATCCAGACGTTAGAAGATTTGCTTAGGACGTGTGTCCTGGACCATTTAGGCGCATGGGATGAGGTCTTGCCACTGGTGGAATTCACATACAATAACAGTTTCCAGTCTAGCATTGGTATGGCGCCTTTTGAAGCTCTCTATGGAAGGAAGTGCAGAACGCCACTTTGCTGGTTTCAGGAAGGAGAGAATGTGCTAACTGGACCAGAACTTATCCAGCAAACTACTGATAAAGTGAAATTGATTCAGGACAGATTGAAGACATCCTTGAGCAGACAGAAATCTTATGCAGATAGGAGGAGAAGACCCTTGGAGTTTGCAGCAGGAGACCATGTATTTTTAAGGTTGAATCCAATCACTGGAGTGGGAAGAGTTGTTCGTCCAAAGAAGCTGTCTCCCAAGTTCATAGGACCGTATCAAATTCTGAAGAAGATTGGACCAGTAGCTTATGAGCTTGCTTTGCCTCCTCAACTATCAAACCTTCATCCTGTTTTCCATGTGTCTCAACTCAGAAAGTATATAGCCAATCCCTCTCATGTTTTAGAACTGGAAGACATTCAACTACAACCTGATCGAACGCTGGAGTTGCAACCAATCCGCATTGATGATGTTCGCACTAAATTACACAAGAGGAAGGATGTTCGATTGGTGAAGGTAGTGTGGGATGCCAAGAATGGAGATTCAACGTGGGAGGTGGAGAGTGCAATGAGGGACTTATATCCACACTTATTCATAGGTAAATTCTGAATTTTCGAGGACGAAAATTTTTGTAGTTAGGGAGAATGTGAGACCCTGGATAATTAGCAAATTTAATCCTGACATCACACCACTAACACACACACCACGTCACTGTTGCGGGTAATTAAAAAACCCACTTTCAACTCTGATTTTCACCTCTGCAATGCACAGAAAACTGAACCACCATCATTCTCTGCAACATTAAAAACGCACCACTCCTTACATGCACACCTGCCACTTGTCACGTTAGAAACTTACAAATCAGAATTTAGTATGCAGGTGTCAGTCTTGGACATGTTTGTTCAAGCAAACGTTACTTTAACAAAACCAAAGTTTTCTGAGAACCCTTTCACCTGCACACTCATTCATCTTCTTCCTCAGAAAACCAAACTCTTCATTTTCTCCAAATTTCTCTCTAAGAATCCTTAACTTCTCTCTATCAGAAAACTCACGTTTCCTCTCTGATCACAATTGCAGCACCATAGGAATGTTAGTACTGCTGTGATCTCCATTTTGGACCAAACAGAAACTGAATCCAATCTGGTAAGCCTTCTTACTGTATTTCGTTCTTAGGTTTCTGGAAGAATAGAGTTTTAGTGCATGCAAGTATGTAGTCTCAGAGTTCTGCAATTTTTGATTAGATTTGTTTTGGAAGAATCAAGAATATAATAGAAGCATAGTTGGATAAAGCCATTTTCATCTAGGACAAGTTGGAACTTCAATCCGGGTAAGGGAAGCTTATATGTTTAATTCATACTGCTTGATTTTATAATCTGAGTTGCATGTATATGAAATCTGATATTTGAGCCTTATGAACGTTTACTGATATGAGATATAAATTCTGGTTCATTTGCATGTTGTTTTGGATACGCATGAAAGATGTGTGAATGTTATAGAGTTGGAATGATTAGATCGATTGAATCTGTCATGAATGAACACTGCTTAATTGTATTATATATGTTGTTGCTGATTTTTGATTTAAATGTATATTGATTTGATTCTGTATAAATGGAGTATGGTGATTGTATATTTGGAATGATCCAAATGTTGAAATCTGTATGATTTGATGTATTAAATCTGAAAGGAAAGTTGTCAAGTTCATAAAAATCGAAATCTGGAAAATTCTGTTAAGAGTTGAGAAATCTGGTCTCTGTACTGATAAAGGACGTTCGTCCCTGTACGGTCTTAAACCGTTCGGTTTTCAGTTAAGCTTACTTAGACTAGAATTCTTTCATTTGGAAAGAATTCTGCCCGAGAATGAGCGTCCCTAGTTGATGATCTGAGCGTTCGTCTAGCTCAGTAATATTTAAATATTTAAAACTTTATAAATGAGTGACGTTCGGCCTTAAGTAGAGCGTCCGTCCTTAATAACGTTCGTCCTAAATGAAGTTCGACCTTCTGTTGAACGTTCGTCTACAGAGCGTTCGTTTCTATATTGAACGTTCGTTCATAACTGGTGTTCGGTCATATACCTAAACGTTCGTCCTACCCAACGTTCGGTTTATACCAACGTTCGTTCTGATTGTGCTCGGTCATTGACTTAGCGTTCGTTCCAAAGCGGGGTTCGGTTTCTAAACTGAACGCTCGTCCCTATTATTGAATTTTGAGCGAACATAACTGGCGTTCGTCCAAATTGTTAAATTACGTTCGTACTTGGACTGCCAGTGCTGTTCTTCTGAAATCAATTATATTGCTGGTGTATCTAAACACTTATCACTGGTTTTATTCCTTGGGTTCTATCTAGATTCTTTACACTTAAAATCTTTCAATGTATTATTCATCTCTTCTAAAGATCAGTATTTTCAAATTATCAAGAGTTGAAGCATATTAAGTGAATAAATGACTCGTTTCTTTTGTTCAGAAACGTGAAATCAAAGGTTCTGTGATAAGTTCATTTTATTTGATTAAAGAATGCATGACGTTAATATTAAGAGAGTGAAATACAGAATGGAGATATTATAATTATGAAAGGATATGATGGTTGAACACGACATGATATGATTATATGATTTTGAACTTGAATGAGCGTTCCATGGAGGAGCTTCTCAGTTGTATTAAATGCTAAATTTGTAAAGTATGAACATGGACAAGTTACTGATGGCTTGGTCCATCCTGATATTCCGTGATGCTCATCTTCACGTAGAAGGGGGTAGTCATGCGTGGGAATGGCAGGAGGTCATTCGTATCCCTCACTTAGCAGGGGCGAATGATTAACCTCAAGTGGAGGTCATTCGTATCCCTCACTTAGCAGGGGCGAAGGATTAACCGCATGTGGAAGCTGATTAGGTATATCCCGGCTACCACACCACTTGGGTGCAAGGACGCCTGTAACTACATGGTTCATACAGTTCAGTACAGTCTGTTTTATATAGATTTATATGTTAAATTTTATGATTAAGTTGTTTGATGTATCTGTGAATTAAATTGTGAACTGTATGTATGTTGTATTAATTAAACAATATAAGCTTACCCTTGCAATTTTCCTGGTGCTGTTTACTGTCCATGTATAATCCGTCTTGTCAAAATGCAATGATCATCCGTTGTGGATGTGAGCAGAGGGTGATGCATCTCTTGAAGTATTACTGGAAGAAGAAAATTTGGAAGATGCAAACCTGGTTGAAGTTGAAGTAAAAGCTGAACAGTAGAGGCGCGATTCCGTAGCAGTTTTAGTCTAGTGTGTTGTGCAGTATTTTTGGCAGTTGTATATATATATAGTTCTGCAGATCTGTTTTGTATTTATCTGAAAATTTGGAATTCTGTCAAGTGCTGGACTGTATTTTGATATTCTGTATTTAAATTCTACAGAATGGATAATCAGAACTGGTTTCTGTTTATTTTTTTATGAATTCTGAACACTGCAGATTTTACTGTACGTGCTGTATGTTAAGTTTTAAAATTCTGAGCTACTGTAATATTCTTAAGACTGCACTGTTTATCTCTGTAAATGTGATCAGTTCTGGTTAATGGTAATTATCATTATTTGGGATGTTACAGTTTACATTTTCCTTTACAGTATTACAAATGATAACATTTTGTACTTTTTTTGAGAGAAGTATATGTTGGGATTTTGTTGCGGGAAACAGAATAAGCATATTTTCTGGCCAATTTATTTTGAATGGCCAAAGGAAACATGAAGTGACATTTGGAGAAGACGAATTTGAAAGGTACATAATCCAAATGAAACTAATTTTATGATGAAAATATCATACTATTCTTTAACTTTCCGAAAATTTATGTAAACATTTTCAAGAGTATTTTAACCAAGTGAACAAATTTAGTTATTCCTATAAATTATAATATGAAGTGTTTGTAATTTATGATAATTTAGAAGTGATAATTAACTTTTTAATTTAAAAATAGTGATATTTGATTATTTTAATATTAAATTAATTTAAATAAATATAAAATTTTATAAATGAGTTTTTAGTAGAGTAAAGGTTTTATACCAAGTTTAATAATAAAAAGGAGATTATTGGATTTTCTAAGCAAGTAGCATCCTTAAATAGAAAGTAAAAGACGTTTCAAATAAAATGGTTTACCTAAGAGAAATGTTTGACTTTGGGTTGAGTTGGAGGATACCAACTAACAAAAAGGGAGAAACACTTGTTAAGATTTTTCTTGTAGGAAAGGATAAAATAGTAATATCAAAACACATTCAAGGAGGGGAAGAGAGGGAAAGGTCTTGAGTTGCTTGAAGGGTGTTTACGATGGTTGATGTTGAAGTAGTTAGTCCAAATACTTTCATTCAACTTGTATATCACATAAATGGTAGTTGTGTTTAAGTATTTAGGTTTGGTTTAGGGCAACATATTCCTTTATGTCATATGCACGTGTAAATGAGTCGGGGTTGCCTGTGAGGGTATTGGAGCTTGAGCTGGTGGTTTTTGTTATGGCTTCGATCAAATGAATAATGCTTTAGTGTGTGACATGTTTCATGGTAGTCAAAAGATATAAATTAAAAGTTAATTTCATTTGTTTCCTTTTCAAGGTTGGAAGATAGTGAATTGGTTGTTTTACAATCTCATTCTTCTAGATTAAGGTACCCAAAGAATAAATGTTCTTGATTCTATGGGGTAAGTCAGTAGTTGCTATTCAGAGTGGAAAAAGTTGGAAAGTAAGGGTAGAGTGTTATGTGATTTGGGGTTGTCTGATAAAGGCCAATAAAGAGCAGACACAAGGGATCTTAGTTATGAAAGAACTTATAGATGTGTTCTGAAGGAGGTGCTCGAACTTCCACCTAAAAGAAAGGTGGAGTTCATTATTGACTTGGTTCTTGGAACATAACCAATGTCAATAGCTTCTTATAGGATAGTTCCTACCGAGTTGGTAGAGGAATTGTTAAAGAAGCAATGGTTTAGACTCAATATGTCACCGTGAGAAACTACAATTTAGTGGATCTTAAAGGAGAAGTGGCAGTATGTCAATATGTCTAAGTGTAAGTCTTGGTTAAGGGAGGAGTGACTATTAGGACATATGGTTCTAATGAGTAGAGATAATGTTGAGGAAAGGGAGTGTTAAGGCTATCAATGAAAACGGGAGTTCCAAGGGTCTTGCAAATTTTTTTGAAGTCTTGAAAGGGGTTTCTTAGAGGGTGGTCATTTCCCTTATCATAGCTGACAAAAAAGAATTAACCTTTTGTGTAAACAAAGAAGTGAGAATGTATGTTGATCAGAGTGATGCAGCGAAAATAGTGGTAAGGATTTCTTTAAAACAAAAAAGGTGTTATCTTTAAAACAATAAAGGTGTTATATTTACGAGGATTAGTTAAAGATGTTCAATGATCATCATGAGCTAAAGGTGTGGAGAGGAATAAAGGAAGAAGAACAGGGGACGAAGAAGATAAACCGAGTTATGGTGTTACCTTATAAATGAAAACATGATAATTGATGTTGTAAGAATTGGTGCAGTGATAGTGAAAGTTGGTGGTGAAGTATGAAAATCTAAGGTGAGAGGTGAACTTGTGAAGAGATTTCATTAGTGTAGTCACTTGACTAGAACTAGTGAGTTTCTCAAAATGATTAGTAAAAAGCAAATCGAGAAATCTTAGTTTGAGATGTATCATAGAGCTGCTTGGTATTGATCAAACTAATGATTTCTAAGTTGATAAAAGATGTAGTTCTAAGGATGTTGTGGTAGGATGGTTATAAGTTAATGGATTAAGAAATATAGATGGAGCATCAAAATTGGGTTTTATCATTGCAACAGTTGAAAGTTTCAGTTTGAAAGTGGGATAACATTGTTATGGACTTTGTTACCCATTGGTCGAGTCAGTAAATGAGGCATGGTGTTATAGGGATGATTGTGCATAGGTTGGTCAAGGATGTTCGCTTCTTGTTAATTAGTCAAATGTTGTGTATGATCAAGTTGGTTGAGTTGTACATCAAGGAAATAATAAGTTGGTGTGAAGTGCTAACTAGCATGTTTTAGATTGCGACCCAATGTTATCTTCATATTTTGGTGAAAACCCTACAAGAGGTAATGAAGAACATATGGAAGATTAGTTCAGTATATTAGATTCAAATTGTTGGTCAAGCATAAGGATCATTCAAGCTTTAGAATTAAAGTTGAGAGTTTCCTTTCAGTGTAGTGGCTAGACCAATCTACACTGTTAAACACCATATCACATATCACAAAGGAAAGGTTATCAGTTAGTTAAGGTATTAGGAATGGTTAGTCATAGGAAGTTGTTATAAGAGAAAAAAAAAGTATGTCCTTATCTTCAACCTCATGAGTGAATTTTCGAGGACGGAAAATTTTCTTGTTGGGAAGAATTCGATAACTTAGAAAATGGTATTTTAAAAATGGTATTTCTTGTTGGAGAACATATGGAAGATTAGTTCAATGTATTAGATTCAGATTGTTGGTCAAGCGTAAGGATCATTCAAGCTTTAGAATTAAGGTTGGGAGTTTCATTTCAAAGTAGTGGCTAGACCAATCTACACTGTTAAACACCATACCACATATCACAAAGGCAAGGTTATCAGTTAGTTAAGGTATTAGGAATGGTTAGTCATAGGAAGTTGTTATAAGAGAGAAAAAAAAGAGTATGTCCTTATCTTCGACCTCATGAGTGAATTTTCGAGGACGAAAAATTGTCTTGTTGGGAAGAATTCGATAACTTAGAAAATGGTATTTTAAAAGTGACAGTGATTTAAAAATAGTGAGACTCATTTATTTTAATATTGAAAGGATTTATATAAATAAGAAGTTTTATAAACGAGTTCATTATTTTTAAAACACATAATCTTTGTAGAAACCATTTTTTAGAGTTTTCTGAATTCTCTCTAGGAGTTCTCACTCTTCATTCGTCTGATTGAAGATCTGAGACTGAATGAGTAATTCTTGTAGTGAACTCTTCAATTTGGATCAATCAATTTATTTGATCGAGTAAGTGATAAATTCTCAATTTAAGTAAATTTTATGATAATTTTGGCACTTATCTTGTTTTGATTTTGTTTAGATTATGTTTAATTGCCCTTATTTAGTTTGTTTTGCAGTTCTTGATATCAACAAAGAGTCAAAGTAGAAAAGTGAAGAAAATGAATGAAATTCAAGTAATTCTAGACAAAATTGACACTGGTGCAGTTGAACAGGAGAGTTGGGGCTTAAGCCACACAAGCAAACCTGTTATAAAGGGAAACCTCAAACATTAAACCTATGACTAAGGCATGAAGACTCATTCTCAAAGAAGTTAGTTTAGGGACTAAAGCACTAGAGCATAAGACTTAGGCTATAAGAGCAAACCCTCGTGTTAAGGAAACCTTATGCACCCACATTTGGAAAGATTTGAAATGTAACTTTTACATCTTGAGCCCAAAATGTGCAACTTAAACCCTAAGGAAGACAATTTGGAAAGATTTGGAATAAAACTTCTACGGCTCAAGCACCAAAGGTGAAGTTGAGCATTGCCCTTGACATTTTATAAATACATACCTCATGTCCTTGTTTTAGGCATTGAGTGGATGATCAAATATGTAGTAGTAGAGTAGGAATGGGTTTGTGAGATTCGAGAGAGAGAGAGATGCTTTCATTGGAAATCTTATGTCTAGATGTTGTAGGGATTGCATTCCAATATTCTATGAGTAGTTGAACTCTCTTGTGTCGAGGTTGGATGTAATCAATTCTGACTATCTATACTTCTACATTTTGGATATTTATTTATGCTTCCATTCAATCTATTTATGAATTAGTTTGTGTTTGTTTTCGGATGAATTGATCAATCGTCTTATTTCACTGACTTGAGATTGAGTGAGAATTAGTTTCAAGTTGTGGTCCAATTAATTCTCCTATGCTTTTATATGCTAAGAATAGATCTAAGGTTCTAGTTGGTTATATATTTCTGATCTTAATGTAGTTGATTCATTCAAGCAGTCATTGAGGGATCATACTAAAGTTTGATGATCTTAGGCTCTAAGTGTTAGGAATAAACCTAAAGTTACATGTAAAGAGCACCCCGAGGATAATGAATGATTTGCATAAGTACATAAACAAGATCAATAGTGGTGCATTGGAAGAGGATGAGATGAAATCCACTCATAACTTCTACTTCACTCAATTTATATAATATATACTGCTATCAATATTTTCTAAATAAAAAAAATCCAAAAACAAACTACTAGTATGCTTTCTAAATCCCTATAGATACGATAACCTCATTCAATTGTACTACAAATGACTTGGTGTAGTTGCCAATAGGTCACAGTTGGATAAATGTTTTTAAACTTGTTGTATGCTGTTGGAAATTTTGGGACTTAGGCCTAATGAACATAAAAATCACAATCCAACTTTACCTCATCAATAAGTCGTTGTTTTTCTCCTTTTCACATGACCAATTTGTTTTTGTCTTGCATATTGGTTTTTCTTGCTTGCTTGTGCTCTTTGGATCATCAATATGACACTCTGTTGATCAGTAGTCCTTATGGTAGGTCCTGATCGTTCTTGTCATGTCCCTTTGTGTATAAAGGACATTTGTGGAGCGGAAGGTGTTTTAGATGGTTAGAGTTATTAAGGGCGGTTATCACAGGTGAGGGAAATTAATTAGTTTTCTTTTAAGTTAAATTGTTTGGTTAATTATATGTATCTATGTTGAACTATGATTTAATGGGATATGTACTTTGATTTAATCTATTTTAGAAAAGTGTTATGTACTATGATATGTTGAAAACATGAGCTTTATGATTTGTTTGTGTGTTGTAATTTCTTTGTGAGATTCTTTAATTGAGTCAAGTTAAAAACATGAAATTTTAGGTGTTTGAAAGTTTACTAAGTGAGGATTAACTCAATAGGAGTCAAATTGCTTAATCAAAACTTAAAGAGGGAGTTATGAGTGTTGATACACCACTAGACACCATTGAGATAGTTGTCATTGACTTAGGGGCATTGAGCACCACTTTCGGACCGTCAGATGCACTCAAATCAATGGGTTCCAAGGGGTTGTAGTGTCGGGTGCCACCCTATTTTTCTAGTTTGAGTCACCTCGGAAAACAATAGGATCCTTGCTTCGTAATCGTCGCTGAAAGTTTGACGTAGGTCCTAGACAAATAAATTGTTACTTTGACCGATGAGATGTTTGATTTGAGGTCTGTAGTTAGGAAAGTCACTAGTGCGAAATAAGCCTTCCACGTCTAACATTAAACATCAGTATTGAAAAAAAAACCAACGTTAGAAATGATCGATGGTATTGCAGTAAATAATTCTCCTATATAGATGCAAAAAAATTCCCATATTTTGACGTCATATGCCTAATTGGTGTCTAAAAAGTGTAATTTCAACGACATATAACGTTATAATTTCACTTTTTGGACGTATATGGTTGCATGAATCATGTCAACCTGCACATAAATGACCTTTTGGCTATCCATGAAGTAATTAAACGTTTGAAAAAGGGAATTTCAACGTCTATTAATGTTGAAATTTCACTTTTTTACGTTATATGGTTGCATGAATCATGTCAAACTGCACATAAATAACCTTTGGGCTATCCATGAAGCAATTAGATGTTTGAATAAGGGAATTCCGACATCAATTAACGTTGGAATTTCACTTTTTGGATGTTATATGTCCTTTGAAGTTTGTGAATTCATTAAAATGTTTGGCGGACAGTTGAAAAATTTACTACCATAAGACGTCTGTAACCCTAGATTTCGACGTTAAATGACTATAAGACGCCTTAATTACTCTCTTTCCGACATCATATATCCTGTAAAAATTTGTAAAAACATAACACACACACACACACACTTTTTCTTCGCACTTTCATTTATGCATGAACCTGTATTTTCGAAGACGATTGCGAGGAAGAAGAAAAGTTAGTATTTTGTCACTTACTTCTTGCAAAAGTGTTTCTCTTGCCTTTGTTGGGATATTTCTTTAGTTTTGACCATTTCATATCAATTTTTCATTTCGAATTGTTTTCCTTTTACGAGAGTTGAAACTCCATCAATCCCAAGTGAACCACCTACTTCATTCACGAGTGCAAGGAAGAACAAATGTTAGTTTTGGGTTTTTCTTACCATAAATGTATGTGTTTTCGCATGTGGAGGCTACGATTTTTTTTGTGTTTATAGATTCATTTCATATTTTTGTGTTCCATTGAACGTCCACCACAACGAACAATAGTGTTTGGAAGTTCTCCACTCTCCATTGCTGCTAATAATTCCCTTCTATCAAGGTTAGCTTTTTTTATTTTGATACACATTGCAATGAAGTGATACATTATTTGATTCGTGATTTTTAGTTTCCTTATTGTACTTTGAGTGTTGTTTCTTATATGTGTCATTGATATTTGTATATTTCTTGTGAGTGATATAAATTTTTTAATATGATTTTTGGCATTTGATTTCTTATATACCTTTTATAAATACTATGGATTGAAGCTGGATGAATGAATGTCGTATTAGTCAAGAGTATGAAAATGGAGTTTTTGAGTTCCTACAATATATTCAAGAACACACAAACCCTATGAATAAGACATATTTTTGTCCTTGTGTTCGTTGTTTAAATCAAATATGTCAAGACTTGGACAACATGCATGATCATCTATTCATCTATGGTATAATGAGGACTTATACAATTTAGGAGAAAACAATTCCTTAATAGGTGCCTTTTATTAGATTTTCAACTTTTACAATTTCTTTATTTTGTATGTTCTAACTTTATAGAAATAATTTGTTTTGTTCATATATGATTTACTAACATTGTGTTTTCAGGTATGACGAGCTCGGATTAGGAAAGAGTGGACATGATAGATTTGTGACTCGATTTCCTGATGTCACATCCCGCTGAATTGTCTTAAAGAGGTTGGTGGTAGAGATTGATCATCGATTGGGTACACTTAGTGGCCCACATGCAGAAAAGTTTTGAGCTATTTGGACATGTTGGCCAAAACGCATTTGGGCATGTATGGTTTTGTTCCCTTCACAAGAAGATAAAACCTGATTTGAAATCCTTGTTACAAGTGTAAGTGTTACATTCTTTCATATCAATTCATTATGATATTAATTTATTAACCTATATGTTTTAAATTTAATTAGAGTTGTGAGTAGGTACAGAGTACAAAATTCAAATACTGTATCCAAAGGTTGGACTTCATTGATCTTTAACTTATTAAAATTTGTATGTGTTGATGAATGCTTGATAAAATCTTATAACATGAATTATATGTTCTATATATGATACTCTTTTTATAAATTAGTTTATCTTCTCTTATTTGTTTGTCTGTTATGTGTTGTGTTCTTCTTTTCCAATTATCACTTTATATGAATGATATTACTATAGTCCTATCTTATAAGACTAATATACTATATATATTAAATTATCTGTCTTCTAAATATTAATAATAAAATATTTTATTTAAATAATATTATATTATTGAAATAAGATATTACATCGAATATTAAAAATTTTCATTATACCAACAAATTAACTCTATGTATGACAAAAAGTTTTCCTTAAATTAGTTTTTTATATATATTTTTAGAAAGAAAAAAAAATCTATGTACCTAAGTAAAATTAAAAGTAGTATATAAAGACTAAGTTTTAAGTATGTTATGAATTTAACTATTTTTAATTTGTTTCTATTATTTTTTTTTGTCTATTAGTATTTAAAATTTTTATTTCTTTTCAATTTTTGTTGTTTAATTCCTTTTATAATAAAATGACATATGTATTATATTATTTCATCATATTGATTTCTTGACTCTCGTATATAATATATGTGAAATACGAGATTTCATATTTAATATAAAACAATCTTAAGATTACATAAATAAATATAAGGTGAATCTTAAAAGATAAATTCACACTATCTAAATGTATTTTTAAAAATATAATAATTATTTTATACTTTACAAATATCTATTTTAGAGATTTTTGAGAGAAATGAAAAATAAATCTATGTAAGGAATTTGATGATAATCAATAGTTTTTCACTATTTTTCCTCTTTATAATTTTAATAAATCAAATAATGAAATAGTTTTCTTGTCACTTCATCTTCCTTCATCATTTTTTCTTTCACCAATCGTAGCACAGCCCAAAATCTTAGAAGAAAATGACTTGAAATCTAATATAAAATAATAAAACAATATGTGCATAAGCTCTCGAGAAGGTCAGTAAGTTGATTCTTTTCTTTTTGTTGAGTTTGGAAAGTTTTGACTTTGAATAATCGTACAATAATTGTACAATAATTAAATGATGGTGTCAAAGAGGTTTATCTGCAAAATATTTCTCTATTTTAGTTAGGTGTTCAAAATAAAATATTAAAAATAATTTTTTTAGTTTTTATTATTTAAATTAAAATAATTAAATAGTATTAAAAATAAAGTTTTAATATATAGATTAAAAGAAAATTTATTGTGAAGAGAATTCAGTTAGTTATACATATGCTAGCTTTCTTGTTTTATGTTTTCAATCCTTACAATGGAAAAAGCTTACAATTTTTATAATTAGTTAAATTAAATAATTTAATCTAAATTATGATATGAGTATATTTTTGTGGGACACTGCGAAGATAGAGGAAGCTGCACGTGTATTCAATAAAAGGAAACTTACAAAAGGAAAAGAAAAAATAAAGTGAAGAAAATGGCCAAAACTGACAAAAGACAAACCAATAAATGCACGAAGGAAGGAAGAAAAGTGGAAGATTGATTCAATAACGCTGAATGAGTATAGTCAGTCCCTAAGAAAGAAGGCTTTGTAATACTTTCCAATTTTCATTCCAAATTCCAATCTTGTGGAGGAAGAGACAAAGAACTCACCAATCCCTCAATTTTACGTTAAAAACAAAAAAAAGATTAAATTTTTGAAACATCCCAAAAGAGAGATAGAGATTCTTCCATAACTACATAATTGAAAAATAAAACTTGGGTTTTCCTTCACTTGCAAATTTTGGTGTCTTTTACAATTCTCATCCCAATTGGTATTCATTTTCACATGATTGACGTTTTGTGATTCTTTTCTCAAATCGCACTGTAAGTTCCGGTTGTGGCTTGATTGGTGCGTTTTTTTTTAAGGTTTGTTTCTAGAATTCGCATGGTCTATTCATTTGGGTATCTTTGGTTTTGATTTGTTTGTTTTGGTTTTGTTTTTCAGGTTTTGTAGTAAAAGGGTAGCGTTGCTTTGAATCAGGGAAAATGGGGTTGTTTTCTGGGATTTTTCTGGGGATAGTATTCGGCGTGGCATTGATGGCTGCGTGGCAACGCATGATGACGTACCGTAGCGCCAAGAGAATTTCAAAGGTATTTTTTATGTAACGATCAAGGAATCAATTTCATTGCTTTGATGATCGATGTTATGGAAAAGAAATTATGAATTTCGTTTTACTGGGGCAATGTTGAAGAAAAGTTGATGAATTATCATGTGATGGATTAATGAGCGAGCCTTTGAATATTTGAAAGAACTTCTGGAAAATAATGAAGTCATGCATTGGCATTGTAAAATTGATCTACATTGTCAATTAATCACAAATCAATGTATGATTTATTTTAAGTAGTTTTCGTAAAATTCGGTACTTTGTTACAAGTGACAATTTCTGATTGAGTTTACACAATCAGTGCATATAAGTTTTTTTACTGTAGTTTTTTTATAAAGAGGGTCATTTGTATTGAAGATGTGTAACCAATGTGTTAAAGAATCGTATAGAAAGTCAGAAGTAGACAGAGAATGCTTTTGTTAATCAATTGGTTTGGCTAGAAGAGATGAAGAGATACTTTGTCAATTTACAGAATTGATGTCCTTTGATAAATTTGCAATATCTCTGTCCGGAAGTTTTGTAGAAGAGAAGTAAAATTAACCACTGTCTTAAGTGAAGAGAATGTAACTGTTGTAGGAATTGAGCCCTTGTTGGAACTCTATCTGGCTCATAATCTCGGTGGAATATGAAAAGTCGTAGCATCAAGACATAAAATATCATAGAAACTAATTTTGCTCAAATTCCTCACCATGTTATCTAGATTATCATTTTTTGTGATAGGAAAGAGATATTCTGCTCAAGAAAAAGAGGGAAGTATAACTCATACTGGGATTGATGAGAGAGAAGGAACCTAAAAATATAGAATGCAGCAACGTTATTGCGTATCTGTATATGTCAGAAATGGTAGAGAGAAGGCATAAACACAATCCTATTTAATTTAAGGTCAAGGTACTGTCATGGAAACGGGGTGCTTTTTCCTCCAACTAAATGCAGTAGAGTTTAATTGATCATCAGAAAAGACTCTAAAGTAAAAGTTCACTAATTTTCCCTAAAGGTTATTCCATTAGAAAGTAGTTGACTTTACGATAATGAGTACCCTACTTCAAAGAACTATGAACACATATGAAGACTCAAGAGAGATTTGTTGATGCCTACAATCTGCAACTAGTCATTTTTAATAGTTGCTATTCGTTAAAAGATTTGATTTTATTGGGAGGTATCAGCAATCTCTGATTTTTCAGAGTAACTTAGAAATTGGAAAAATACTACAAATATCAGCCCAGAGGATAGTTCAACTCTTCTACCGAGATTGGTAGAGGTGAGAGTAGATTCAAGCTAACCATTTTACCATTCTAAAAGTAAGTTCACCAATGTTTACATTTGTTGTGAAAGCTCAAATGGAAAAGAAAGTTAATAGTGTGTAGGTTTCTCTCTCTCTCTCTCTCTCTCTCTCTCTCTCTCTCTCTATATATATATATATATATATATATATATATATATATATATATATATTATATTAAGTATTCAGAATTGATCTACTTTTCACTAAGAACGAGGTACTATTGAGCCGCATGCCTAGGAATTTTGCTGTCATCTGAATGATCAACTCCAAGATTGTGTCCCTCTAAGACAGTGTTAGCCTTTGCATTCCAAAGCCTTGATTTACCTTCTGCTTTACATAGACTTGTGTTTGCTCCTGTTGATTTTTAGTCCTAAAATGTTAACTTGTCAAGTGAGTTAGGACTGATGCAAAATATCTTAATCTAGCCAATGGCTGCTTTTAAGATTCATTTTGAATGTGAATGCAAGTTATGGACTATTAATTGGTAAAGATTCAGGGATATGAAAAAAATTCTGGGTGGGACTAATGATGGCCATTTAATATATGTTGCTTAACTTGGAGTTTTCTGAAACCATTTAAAAGACACCGTAGTCTAGATAATACGTGTCTTATCATTTCATTTGTTTTGTATGTGACATCATGTTTTCTTTGCCATTATGAATTCTGTATTGAGGAATGCTAAAAATATTTAGGACTTCCATTATTGGAGAGTACTAATTTTGGAATAAGAGTATCTTGCTCTGTAATTGTCAAGATCCGTTGTTTTATGAAGTCCACGTATATAAGTGCATAAGTGTACCTTTGTGTGATGCATCACTGCTATCTCTTACCTGATGTTATGAATGGGGTGTGATGGGAAAAGTTAAAATAGTAAACCTTGGCCAAAAACTCAGGACATACGTCTGCATGGTGTGCCTGTAGACCTTAGCATGAAGTCTGGATCCTGGATTTCTATACTGATTAAACCACTGCATTGGCAGAAGACAAGGAAAATAAGGGTATAAACTGGAAAATAAAAAGTAAGGCATTTTAAATTAGAAGGATTCATGTTAATGATGAATGCTATGACACTAACAAGACTTGAGGTTCCCTTTTTAATGAACACTTTTTTATGTAACAATAAAATATGTTTTAATCTGTGTTTGTGTGTAATTTCCTTATCCCAACATTCTTCATTTTTCTCTACAGGCAGTTGATATTAAACTCCTTGGGTCCCTCAACAGAGACGATTTAAAGAAAATTTGTGGTGATAATTTTCCTGATTGGATATCTTTTCCTGTATATGAGCAGGTGAGATTCATGTTTATAGTGGTTGCATAGCTTTATAATGAAATGATTTCACATGCTCTCCTATTATTCCAGTTAATACGGTATATATTATTGGAAAAACATCAAAAGTAGCTGCAAAGTAAAAATATAGAAATATATCTGGTTTCCCAATTGGTATACTATGCCTGTGCTCCGTTTATGACCTTCCTTGCCTGGGCATTTTCAGGTGAAATGGCTAAACAAGCAACTGTCCAAACTTTGGCCATTTGTTTCAGATGTGAGTAAACTTGCTAGCATGTTATATATTTGTATGATAATCTACAGCAGTTTGTGTGGTGTTTGTTGTTTTTTAACTATATTTTCTAGGTCATATCTTGATGTTTCCCTTGTTTTTGTGTGGTGTTTGTAGTATTAATGTTTTATTGCAATTTTGATTAGGTTGTTTATTTATTATTGAATGACACTATTGCTTTCAAGTTCTAACACCCTGTAGTTCAGTTTGAATGAGGAAAAGAGAGTATATTGGATCTGATTGATTATTATAGGGAGTCTAAATTCAGAATTCTTCAATGAAAACTCATACAATATAGAACTCAAAAATTCAAAACCATGAAGACTGGATGTCCTTTGGTATTTAGTTAGTTCTGTATCTACATCTTCAAATTACTAGGATTTATCAAGTGAAATTGTTTGGCTACAACATGCATCCTGCTTTCCTTAGGCTCAAGGAGACCCTTTCTTTTTTGGTTTTCTTGCAGATCTTTGTTTTTGATGGGTATTCCTGCATTGCTTAAATTACTGACTTTATCTTTATCTGGATTATGTTTACTTTTAGGCAGCAACATTGGTGATAAGAGAATCTGTTGAGCCGCTATTGGAAGAGTACAGACCTCCTGGAATTACTTCATTGAAGTTCAGCAAGCTCTCCCTCGGAAATGTTGCTCCAAAAGTTGAAGGTTATTCTGTCTACTTTAATTCCTCGTTGTTTTTTCTGTGCTAAGTTTATTACAGCACTTAAATAATGTACAAGACAATGAGGTTATTTGTCATTCTATTTTGCTAATATTTCTTTTAGGCTGCTTCATGTGTAACTTTTTACAACGTTCTCAAAAGCTGGCCATCCAAATTTTTTATTTAATTTTTTGCTTTATTATTTTCCCCAGATTATGCTATTTGATGAACTTTTGTTCTATGCCTTGAGATAGGGGCGGGGGGGTTCACAATCTCTTTTGCACTTTTGACATTTTAAGGATGCAAAATCTAGTATCCGACAATATCATTGTGAAATTTTTATGAGTCCAATTCTTATGTGTCTCAATTGGTTGGAGAGGATTTTCTTTATTTTTCAGTGCATTCCTTCGGTCTTGCCATGTTGTGGAATTATGTTTCTTGGGCTTGTAGCTTTACTTTAGAGATCTTCTCATGATTGTTTTGGAGTAAATTCTATAATCAATATTCTCAGTGATTAGACAGTTTTGGTGCATTTTTGAGCCACATTGACTTACTGTTTTTCTCTTTCCTAGAAAATTCCTGAAGTAAAGTCTTCATTTTTTTTGTTTCAAGGTTGTCAAACTCTCAAGTTTACAATCCTAGAAAGAAAAAACGAGTTAGCTCATTATCAAACTCTTTTTTGAGTAAACTCCTTAAATTCATGGCAAACTTATATAAACTCCGGAATTAAGAAGTGAGTTAATGATTTTGATAAGAAATGTAATTTTTGCCTAACTTTTTCCTAACAATGACGATGTTTTATTAGACTCTAATTATTTGAAGAAACTAATTCCTTTGAATTGATTTCACATTATGAACTAGTGTTTTTTGAATTATATATGACTTAGTCATTTTTTAATCTTATTTAGCACTAATGTACTATCACACTTTTGTATTGTGATTTGCTACTTTTCTTTAATATGATTTGGAAATATTGATTTATTTTTGTATTAAGAGTATTCTGTTATACATATGTCATTAATAGATTTTTTAATCGTATTTTTTATATTAGTAAAAGTGTAAGAGTTTACAACTTCAATCTACCAGTCTAAGATTACGAAAGTTCCACGAGTTTAAAATGTTCTTTTCTGTTTTAGCAAAATATCAATTGAATATATCATTTCAGCATTTTTTTTTATCAAGTTTTATAGAGGAATCCAGCAAAAGACAGCACACAAACTAAAAATCACAGCGCACGCACAATCATAACCAAACTTCCATGAGTAAAAATAAAATCCCATCATAAATTTAGAATATGAAGGAACCTGAGTCTTGTCTGAAGACACTGGACCATCAACTTTTATTTGCCTTCATTTGACTTATCTTCAAGCTCTAGCAAGTGACTGTTAAGCACTAATCATGTCTGAATCTGTGCCAGGGACATAGGGCCATAGGAAACTTGTTATAGCATGTAAAAAATATCGTTTAATCTGTGTGGCAAAAGCAAAGCAATACAATCCAATCTATCGTAACTTTTCAAAATCAGGGGGAAAGCCATTAGTATGAGATTCAAGATTTAACAAGTATTGAATATCAAACTTAAATGAAATACGACAAATAAAAATATTTTAGCTCTGTCTTGTGCAACTCAAGGCTTGAAAGAATAATATTGTTTGCTAAAATCTATAAATATATGAAAATGAGTGCATGTCAATAAAGACCATAAAAAAATGCATGAAACACAGATTTTTATCACCCTTATTGTTCCTCCCTCTCAATTTTTCTGCTGATTTCTTTTTTAGAATTAATGTATGCATATTTTCTTCATCCATGCAGGTATTCGTGTTCAGACTCTTAAAAAAGGTCAAATAATTATGGACATTGATTTTCGTTGGGGTGGTGATCCCAATATCGTTTTGGCTGTTGAAGCTGCACTTGTTGCATCAATCCCTATTCAGGTTAGACTTAGCAGTGTTTGTTGAATTTCACTTTCTTATGACAAAATTTCAAAATTTTGAGCGTTGTTTTTGCTTCAGTTGAAGGATCTCCAGGTTTTCACCGTTATCCGTGTTATATTCCAACTTGCTGATGAGATTCCGTGCATTTCTGCTGTTGTTGTTGCCCTACTTGCTGAGGTAACTTTTTAGGTGCAAAAATGAAAAAGAGAATTTGGAGAGTGGGAGGGGGAGGTGAGGATGCACTCGATTGAATTTCACAACCTCCCTTTTTTGTGCTCTCATGCAAATCAAGCATATAATATTGACTTGAAGTTGCATATGCAGGTTTTCATTTGATGAGATATAACGTTTAGTTGGTTAAACCAAAATCTGAAAAAGCCGGATAATGAATCCCTTCGTAGAAATCATATATTTTGATCACATTAACTATCAGCTTCAATTGTCTTAACAATTTTATCTGTGTGATGATGGTAAAACCATCATCATCAGCTGTAGGTTGTGATTGAGTGGACTGATACAGTTATTCATACTTTTAAGAGTTTGATTTTGACAGCCTTTTTCAATGATCTAATTGAATTCTTGGACTAGTTGTATCAGCATAGGCTACTACATGATAACTGGGATGCCAATATCATTTACCGTTATGAAATTACTGACTTTTTCAATAACATTTTATCAGCCAAAGCCTAGAATTGATTACACTTTGAAGGCTGTTGGTGGAAGTTTGACAGCACTTCCTGGAATTTCAGACATGATTGATGTGAGTTCTATTTTACGAACTTGCGGCGTCCACCTTTTACTGATTTTGAATTCAGTACTTATGATACACTTCTCCAATTTCCAATAGGATACTGTGAACTCAATTGTTACTGACATGCTCCAATGGCCTCATAGGATTGTTGTTCCTCTTGGGGGTATACCTGTTGATACTAGGTAATGTGAATCTTATGGATTTTTTTTTGTTTATTATATTCCTATCTGCGTGAAGGTTGGAGCATGTTGTTTAATTATGTATCTGGTAAACAGTTTTTCAAATTGGTTAAATTCTATAGAAATATTCCTCACGCAAAGACCTTCAGTTTCATTTTCTGTTTCCTCCACCGCCTTGAAAAGAAAAACAAATTGGTATTTAGGAATATGCAAATTAAAAATGGTAATGCTCAAATATTTTATTCTACTTAAGCACCTTTTTTTCTTTGCAGTGAACTGGAACTTAAACCCCAGGGAACGCTTAAAGTGAAGGTAGTGAAGGCCAATGATCTGAAGAATATGGAAATGATTGGGAAGTCCGATCCTTACGTAGTGTTGCATATTCGGCCGCTGTTTAAGGTTAAAACAAAGGTTATTGATAACAACTTGAATCCTGTTTGGAACGAGGAATTTGAGTTGATTGCAGAGGACAAGGAGACCCAGTCACTCATTGTTGAGGTTTAGCACAACTAATCCTTTTCTTGTAACCCATTCTGTCATAACTGTTACTTATTTAATCCTTGGTTGAGATACTTGCAAGCTACCCATCACATGATTGGTATATTAAAAATTTCATTTCATAAACAAAGTGGTGAAGAGACTAAGGCAGATATGTCATAGGGTTCTCGTGAGGTCAATGAAATGGTGGATATTTTTTATTAAAAGGTGCTGATAGAACTGATATTAGAATTAGAAAGAGACAATCTTGAATTTTGTTGCTTCCCTAATTCCAGTTCCAACAAAAGTAGTAAGGATGGAGTCAAGGAATAGAAAGAATATAACAGTACACAATACAATTGCAGGTTAATAGAGAGAACCTCACTTTCCAAATATCATTCTATTTTACTTCTCTCCATAAAGTCCCTTTACTAACTCTCCTAGAACTAGTTATAATAGTTCAGATACACTTTAATGAACCTACTTAATCTTAGGAATATTGTTACTTATTATGCTTAACGCTACTGAAAGTTCGGCAATCGAGTACCAACAAGTCTTGTAAAGCTAAGAATGTCGCAATGAGGAAATGGGGTTACAAGAAAAAAATAAGATCATGAATAAATGTTAAGAGAAAGTAGGAGGACAAAGCCATGAAAGAAAAACTTGGTAGAATTGCATTCATAATGGTTTGTTTTTGGAAAGTTGCGTTAATTGCATACAGTCATCCCTAGCCCGCCTTAATTGCAGTCTCATGGGTTGTATTTAGCACACATTGACTAGAAATGTGACTTAAATGTGACTTAAATATAACTTAATTTGGGTTATTCTAATCTTATAAATCAATTTTTTGGGTTTGAGTTAGACCTAGGCCAAAATTCTATGATATTATTAGAGACTCAACTATAGATATGAATTAAATAAAGCTTATAAAGCTTTGGTAATCCTTCCTTCAAAAACCAGTTTTGTAGAATTGATTTAACGTAAGCTTATAGTCTTGGAGTTTGGCCATGTGAGAGTAAGACCTGTAGATGTCCAATTGTAAGGATTTCATTAGATGGAGTATAGCCCAATAGTTAGAGGTACTATATAATATCTCAAAGTGAACTATTCAAGAGAACTTAGATCTAATTGGGCCATCCTGAACTCTTGATTTGTGAAATATCACTGACAGTGTGACATTTTTCCATTAACTAAAATTTGACTCCAAAGCTGGCGGCAATTTACATGTTTGTGTATATGTATAAAGGCTATATTTACTTGAAAGAAACTTTACAATTTAACATGTGTATGGACTAATATTAACTTCTGGGAGTAATCTATTCCATTTTACCTTGTTCATTTCCCTGTAAGTGCTTATGGATAAATTTATCCAAACCATAATCTGTTTTGACTAGCTACACCTGATAATTTTTTGGTTTGAAAGATTGTTCTCTTCCTAACAGCATAATCCTGATTAAATTCTTTTGTTGCCATAATTGATGGCTCTGAATTTAGGTTTTTGATGAAGACATTGGGCAAGATAAGCGATTGGGAATAGCAAAATTACCACTTATTGACCTGAAAGAAGAAACTGAAAAGGAGTTTGAGTTGAGACTGCTGCCATCACTTGATACACTGAAAGTGAAAGACAAAAAGGATCGAGGAACCTTGACATTAAAGGTATAATTAGACATGCATTGATTTGTTTCCATTAGTGCATCATTTCTGTAACTATCCTTGATATAGCTGTATAAATGTTCTCTGGATTAAATTAAAAGTCACAATCTCTCATTGAAATTCCAGATCTTTTATCACGAATTTGACAAGAAAGAACAATTGGTTGCACTAGAGGCAGAGAAAAAGATACTAGAAGAAAGGAAGAAACTTAAAGAGGAGGGAGTTATAGGAAGTACAATGGATGCCCTAGATGGAGCAGCATCGGTGGTTGGTTCCGGTGTTGGAATGGTGGGTTCCGGTGTCGGAATGGTGGGTTCTGGTGTTGTTTCTGGTGCTGGACTTGTTCGGAGTGGTGTTGTTTCTGGAGCTGGATTTGTGGGGAGTGGTGTTACTTCTGGTGCTGGACTTGTGGGGAGTGGTGTTACTTCTGGTGCTGGACTTGTGAGTAGTGGAGTTTCTTCTGGAGCTGGGCTTGTTGGCGGCGGCCTTGGTGCTGGATTCGGGGCTGTTGGCAGTGGACTCGGTGCTGTTGGCAGTGGACTCAGCAAAGCAGGGAAGTTCATGGGAAGGACGATCACCGGACAAGGGGGATCCAAAAGGAGTGGTTCATCTACTCCTATCAATGTGGAGGAGGCTGGTGGTGGTGCAAAACCTCTCAATCAGTAACTGCAACAGCCCTTTTACCTTCAACTTTTTCTTTCTTCTTTTTCAAATTCTGAGGATGTTGTTAATTGAAATAGAGATTGAACACTTGTAGAGATGACACTTCAATTTTAGTTGTAGCATCCTTTTTTTTCTGTAACTATGTTTCACATGGCCCTGTAATAAACTAACATTGTAAAAATTCCTGAAAACAAAGTTTCAAAATGGAAAAAAAGAAAAAGAAAAGAAAACCATGTTACACAAATTGTTGTTAACTTTTAATTATGAATTTTAGTGTACACTTCTATTTTTGGTAGTATGTTTGATTTTTTGCAGTCTGTTGTCTTATCAGACAGGTGGGCAGTTATTTACTGTTGAAATTATTGAAACACGACATCAAAATGGGTGGGTCCCATGTTCAGAATATATTTTTTTAATAAATAGAGATTTTTTTATTATAAAGAGTTATTTTCTATGGAGGACATTATTGAATTAACACCAGCTCTACTTCTTCCTTTTTTCTAGGCTCCCATTGTTTTCTTTCTTCCCATAATAATATTGACACTTCTACCACCCAATTTGCTTCTAATACAGATTTTGAAGGTTATTACTCTTCCAATCAATACTCATTCTATGCAAATAGACCAAACTCTAGTTTATTGCAAAAAAAACAGGCTTCTTCTTTGGCTTATTCTGAACCCAAATATGCCTTAGTCCATAATAATACTTGGACACTCTAATTTCCCCTCCCTACATGACAAATTGTTGGTTGGTTGTATCTGGGTTTTTAGAGTCAGGAAAAATTTAGATGGCTCTCAAGCAAGTATGCTTGTCTTGTAGCTAAAGGTTTCATCAATAACTTGGCCTCTTTTTCATTTAGATGTTAATAATTTTTTTTAAAAGGTGTTTTTGATTAAATTTCTTGCATGTAACAAGTCTTAGTTTTGTATACCTTGGTCTTTCTTTAGCATGCAAGCTCATCGAGGTTATGTATGACTTGAAAAGAGAACCTTCGTTATAGGTTTGGAAAACTACAAAAATATTTTTATTCAATATGGTTTTAATCTCAACAAGTGTGATCATCCACTTCTTTTCTCAATGTTAAAGTAACACTATTTGTTAGTTTATCTTAACAACATAAGAATAATAGATAATTCTTCCACACGTTTTCAAAGGATTGTCAATTAACTTAATTTTGTTTTCTCCTTTAAGTAGTTGAGCCAACTTGATTTTCTTGTGAGAAGTTACAACTTTCAAGGATGATTCCCTTTTTAAACCCAAAATAAATGTATTTGTGATCTTTTACATGTATCTAATATATTTGAAGTTAAGTGTACTTCTTCCCATATGACCTCTAATAAAAAAAATTAACAAAAGTTTTCTTCTTGATGTAACTTCCTATAGACCTATTATAGGTTTTCTTCAATATGATATTATAATTCTTCCAAAAATCAATAATGTTGAGAACAAAAGTGTTTCCATTTACTATTTCTGTGCTTGAATATCACTAAACTACTATCAAAAGGATTATTCTACGTCTTAAAGAAACTCATTTAAATGGCCCTTGTCAGAATAAAGTTTAACATACCTATATTGATTTTGATTAAGTGTTGTTAAACAACAAAGTACAAACATGAATACTTTTGACCTCTAAGACAATAATTTTCAAACAAATCATGAGATGCTTTATCTGGTACCACATTGTATTCTCTTGCTTTATATAGTAAGTAAAACCTTAATCAAATGATATGCATACAGTTAAAGTAACTTTGTCTATCACGAAATTATTTATGAACTTATTTTGTGTTGTAAAAAATATTATTCATATTCACGCCTACCATGAAAATCTCATAAAACTTTTATCAACATTAAATATCTTTAAAAAGACACGCTAAAATTGTTTCACGCTAACACACATCCTAACACATCTTATGTCAATTGTGGAAATACTATCTTATCATGTATGGTTCTACGATTTACTCCAATTTTGAGTCAAAGCTCTCTGACCTAAGCATGACAAGTTATGCTAGCTATCAAGATGTTACTTGAAGAAGAGATAATAATTTAATGTTGCATGGACCGTATTGTTGTGCTCTAAAAACATTTTGCATATTCATATGCAATTCAGAAGTGTGTTTTAACTTTGTGTTCGTCGAAAAATGTTATTCTCTATCTAGACCTAATGATCTTTTAAATTATCCTTTTTTTTTTGTAAATCCTTTAACAATAGTGGTTGTGTTCCAAAGAGTACTCAAATATTAGCTACAAAAGATTGTAGTTGTGTTCCAAACAAAACTATAAGTTGTCAACCAAAAGTAATTGTTTTTAAATAATACTTGAGTTTTTAGCCAAAATTGACTTAATGTCTAAATAATAATTTAATTGTTTTTAATTAGAATAGTTGTGATTTAAACAATATTTATTAGTAATTTCACCGCATTAGTTTGTCAAGTAAAATTTGATGGATTGATAAGAACTAAAAATAGTGTAGATTCATCTACAAGCTAGTGTAAAAATATATAACATAAGTTCTTCTTCTCCTTATTTAAATTGCATATTACTAAATTTCTAACAAAAGAAAATGTGCTTTTCCTTTCTTTAAAAGCTAAGTTCTTTGAAACATTTTTAACAAATTGTCTATCACATTAAAAACATGTGTCTATCATCACTCCATCAAACACAACTTTGCAAAAAAAATTCAAAGAATTTTGTTATACAGTTGAATTTTCTCTTTTTATGTATTTGACCTATGTTCAGGGTCTTCTTACTTTTATGATCTTTGTCTCTCTTTTTTCCTTACAAGCTTTTGGCGTAGATTGGACCGCAAATACTAATGATCACAAGTCCATCTTTGGTGTTACCATACGTTTTTAGATCAAATATCATTTTATGGTAGTCTAAGAAAACAAGTTGCTTTGGCAATATTTAGTACGTAAAAAGGAGTATAAGAATCTTGCTTAAACGACTGATAAAATTCCAAGGATTCAAACCCTTAAAAAACTTGGCATATAACATGATCCCCCTTATTATCTGCTATGATAAATTGATAGTCAAATTACAATGGTCTTATCTCATAATCATATTCTTCATGTCTGAACTAAGTACATGAAATTGAACTCTTCTTTGTTTGTGAAAAAGTTCTATCCAAGTGTCTGTATGTTTAACATATCTCAATTCAAGTGTGGGGAGATGATGCTCTAATCAAACCTTTCTCATACTCATTTTTTGTTTATTTAAGACAAACTCAAAGTGGTTGCCCTTCCTATTTAGGTGTTTTGTCTGTTGTTCCTTTACTGCTTCGATTTTTTTCATTCTCTGCATAAAAAGAATCCTTGTTTTCGTACAAAAGATCATCAGACCACTAATTTTACTTTACCTCTTTTACGTTTGTTTTTTCATAGTAAACTACATTGGATTAAGCTTTCTTTCGACGTTTGAATACTCATTTTGAGAGATTCAAACCAAGGCTCGAAAGTCAAACATTCCATGTTGCCTTCTTAGCGTACTATGTAGTATTCATAAATGGTTACAAACAATCAGTTGAAGAGTAAAGCCTCTAGTCAAGAAGTTTGATTAATTGATGTTCATCTGTTGAATTTCGTTTCATTGCCTGATTATATTTGCTTAATATACTTCCCAAGTTGATTATGACAATTGCTCATTTTATCACGACTAAGATAATTAAAATCATACTCTCTAATCACATATTGTGAGAACAATGCTTGTCATTATATCAATTTCTGATGATTCGTGCACTAAAAGAAAATGCAATCGTAAAAAAGGTTCTCGAAACAGAAGAAAGCTACTTTTGAAAGAATACATAAAAATTGTTATTCTATTTCTAGTCCAGTCTCAGTATCAGAGTATTGTATACAATGAAGGGATTTTATAGCAGTAAATAAGGTATAGTACTTATGTACCTTGTTTCAAATCAGTGAGGGTAGTGTAAACAAATAAAATTAATTGAAAGCAAAAAACAGTGACTTAGGAAAGAGATGATGTAGGGGTAACCACAGAATAAGCACTGACCCTATCACTCTGAAATTGCTAAGATAGAAAGAAGATGGGGAAGGGTATTGATCAGAGAAAAAGTGCGTTTCTCTGGACTTCAGGACCTAATTGTCAGGATCATTCATGTAGCCTACAATTCTGAAGATAGGGATGACTAAATTTTACATATTTGGTCCAGTAAGACCGATATTTTGTCATGGCTATCTCTAACCATGGCTTCATATTACCGTTGTAGTGTACCACTGCCGCATTATCTATCTCTGAACGATCTACACTTGGATTGTAACCTAGACCAAGCACATGCCATGATTTATCTAGCGGATGTGTTAATCCATAGAATGTCATCAGCCCTGGAGGCAATGTCCCCAGCTTCCACAGCACCCTGTCTTCGTTCTGGAATCAAACAGGAAGAAAAGGGTTAGTGAAAGATCAATCAAAGTGATTTAACTTAGTACATAAAGTGCAAGTTAAAACCTTATGTTGTTGCAATGTAAATGGTTGATATTGTAACAAGATGCATTCACACAAATATAACTAAGGAAGTTGTTAACATTACAACCGTCAATTTTTTAATCAACAGTTGTAATTGCACTTTATCCTCAAAAGGGTAAGTCTTCTCTTTAGAAAAGTTATATATGTCTGTGGTAATCTTTATTATGTAATAGACACGCGATGTAAGCCAAGTTTATGTTCAAGTACTCACCAAATTCTGCCACTTGTGATATATGCCAGTGATATCCTTCTTTTTCCACACCTTCAAATCAAACATGTTCATCCCGTATGCCCAACCACAAGCATTTGGATCAAAATTTTTTGCAATATGTGGATTTGAAAAGTTAAGGTACTTGTCAAATCGGTGAAAACTCTCCCCACATGTTTCAACAGCACCATTTACATTTCCATTAAGATTTACAGCCCATAATCCAGTCAGGTCTTTCTGGACAACAATGTCATCATCAAGAAAAAGAATCTTATCCAATTTAGGATAAACTTGTGGAAGATAGAATCTCAGGTGGTTAAGCATTGACAGATATTTTGGATTTCTGTACTTGAGATTCGAAGCACCAGTAGTAGTTGGATGGCCTGCCTTGAAATAATACTCTTTCATTGTTGCAGATTCAAGCTGCCTCAAGACTGGGCAGTAGGATGAGTTCAACCACTTAAATTCATCGACATTTTCAACATTGATTGTAGCTTTTCCAGGAGGATTCAGCAAAAACCACATGTTCATGGCTCCAAAATTTAGCTTATCAGTAACAAGGTGAAACACATGCTTTGAAGGATCCTGATGTTGAAGAAATGAAGATAAGACAAACGAAAAGTTTAATTATATTAGTTAGTGACTTAGGGATGCACTGAAGAAGCAAAATATGTGGGGGCTGTACAATGCAAGCAGAAACTATTTCATTATCTGTAAAAAATTACTTTATACACTTGCGTGCACACATTGGTATGGTAAAAGATAGTACAAGTCACCTTTGCATTCACAATAGTTGAGTTGACAACAACAGATGCAGCCAAGACATTGTCCGAGAATAGGGCATAATGATAGAGAGTAGGATTCTCCAAATTCTCACTTCTAGGGAATTTTCTCTGTTCAAGAGGAAGGAGGAAGTAGTCTATGGTAAGGCGCATAGATAAGCAATGAATTCCATTCGGTATGGTCTTGGCAGCCAACTGGCTAAGGAACGTGCTTTGTTTTCTCAAGCCCCTAACTCGCTCATCAGCTGTTTGTAGCATTGCCCTCAATTTCCCAGTAACCAACTTACAGTCATACAATTGCTCTTTCGCCTTGGAAAGAACATGGCCCATAGTTTTTATATTTTCATGATCGCTACAGATATTAAACATTTGATTAGTAAAGTTGGTTAATGCAAAAACTAAAACACAGATGCATTTGGAAATCACTACTGAGAAAATTGCACATAGCTTTCATACCTCGGCTTTAGCTCAGCATCAGAAGTTGCCTCACCTAAAGCACGCTGACTTCCTTTAAGCTGAAATTCCAATTCTTGGTACAGTTGAAGACTGTCCTTCATCTTTGCAATACTCAAGTAAACCTTAGCCATAATGATTTGGTCTCGCATCAACCGTACAGTAGAATCCGCATTTTCATTCTCATTTTCTTTCCTCCAAATGTTGTATTTACCAAGAACTGCTGAATCAACAGATTTCGAGTGTTCAATAGCTGAATTTTCAAGCTTTACAATTACTTCATCCTCTCTTATCAACTCAGCAGCACGCTTTTCCTTCCTTTTCTCTATTAGTTGCTGTAAAAGATATATTCAAAGAACAAAACAGGGTTTATTCCCATAATTGTTGAGTTTCCAAAGTAGAGTATCACCAACAGTGCAAACAACATTGAATTTTATATAAACTTTAGGGTTATGGGTGTGCAGTTCTCTTCAAGTCGAATGTGTATTAAAAGAATTAATTTAGGAATAAAAGGCTTTACATTTAGAGGAATTATCAACCATATGTTACAGGCATAGATTACTAGATGATCTTGGGTTAAAGCACTCGATTACAAAAAATGAATAAAATTGAGTTTGAGATGACATTTTGTTGGGTTGTGAGGGAAGCCTAAATAACACAAAGATCTTCCATCAATGGTCATTCTTATTCAATGTGAGATTTTTTTCTTGGATTTGGTCCTCCAACAACTTATTTGCAGGATATGGACAAATTAATAAATTTCCAATGTGTCAAATACAAGGTAGTCAAACTCTAGAGGTATCTCTTAAAACTCATGAGTTATCCTAGATAGGAAAAACGAGTTAACAAAATCAAACTAATTTTCCCTTCCTTATTTATGAATTTAAAGGTGGAAAGTCTCCACTGAGAGGTGCATGAGTTTGCTAAACACAAGCGTGTAAATTTTCTCATTAGCAATAGAAAGAGTCTTGCCCCATTTTGTTTTGTTCATATTGATGTATGGGGTCCCATTAATGTCCCTGATATCTCTGGTGCTAAATGGTTTATAACCTTTATAGATGATTGTACCCAAGTAACATCGGTTGTCACAATGAATAAGAATCAATATGGACTCAATATTACGAGAATTGCGTATGATAACACTAGGGAATACTTTAATCTTGAATTGAACTATTTTTGCCAAAAAGAGGAAATAATCTGAGTCTTCATGTGCTAACACACATCAATAGAATGAGATTGCTCAAAGAAAAAATGTGCACTTACTAGAACAAACTAGAGATTTATTTTTTCAATATCATGTTCCTAAGCAATTTGATGGACAAGCCCTTCTTACTACCACTTATCTTATCAATAGATTACCCTCTAAAATCTTAGGATCAAAGAGTCCCATGGATGTCCTATCTTGTTATACCCATACATAGACCCAACAATAAAACTCCAACCTCGAATATTTGGGAGTGTATCCTTTATGGATGTTCATAGTAATGAAAGGAAAACTGGATCCTAGGGCTATCAAATGTGTTTTCTTAGGATACACAACCATGCAAAAGGGATATAAGTGCTATCACCCACCATCCAAACAATATTGTGTCAAGAGATGTCACCTTCAATGGACATGAGAGCTACTGTAAGAAACCTCATCTTCAGGGGGAGAATATAAGAGAGGAAGATGAGTCTCTCAAACTTCCAAATATGATATTTGAACCTGCACCTAAACCTCCTGAACCTGCACCTAATGAAGGTGGAAAATTTGGAAAAAATGTGGTTTACTCAAGAAGAGAAAAGGCCATTTCAGAATTTGTCCATGTCCAAGAATCCAACCTACCATCATTACCTAAGTTAACTATTTCTAGTCCTATACATTCTGATAATTCTAATGAGTTTGTATATGAAAATTTAGAAGCACGAATGAACCAAAACCTAGCCCTTCCCATTGCCCTTAGAAAGGGAACCAGAACATGCACCCGACAGACCTAACAACCCTTTTACACTCTATCGAACTTTTTGTCCATTGAAAAATTCTCTCCTACACACAAAAACCTTTGTAACAAACCTGAACTCTAACCAGACCTTCATCCTGTATATCTATAGCATTCTCTAATAGGAAATGGAAACAAGCCATGGGAATGGAACATGAGCTAAGAACTTGTCACCTTACCAACTGGAGAAAAAAAACAGTGGGATGTAAGTGGTTATATATCGTGAAACATCAGACTGATGGGATCTTTGAATATTATTAGACAAGTCTAGTGGCGAAAGGATTCATTCAAACCTATGGAGTGGATTACTTGGAGACATTTATCCCGGTTGCTAAGATGAAAACAGACTCAGTAATATTGTTATTAGGAGCAAATCATGATTGGGATATATAGCAGTTCAATGGGAAGAGCAAAACATGGAATGTAGTAGCCAAATCAAATGTTGAAGCAGAATTTTGAGTAATGGCCTAAGGAATATGTGAATTTCTAGGGTTGAGAATTATATTGGAAGATCTGGAGATAAAGTGGGATAAATCTATGAGATTATATCATAATAATAATTTTGCAACAAACATAACCCACAACCCTGTGTAACATGACAAAACTAAACATATTGTGGTGGTCAGACATTTTATCAAGGAAAAGCTAGGCAGTGTCTGCTCAAAATCAACTTGCAAACATAGTCATCAAAGGGCTAAACTACATTAAATTTGAAAGAATTATATCCAAGATGGGAATGGAGAAGACTTGCCAGCTTGAGAGGGAATGTCAAAACCGTGTTGTCCATTGTGTATTTTAGGAGTTATCCTAGCAATAATTTTATTCTGCTATAGTGGTATTATGCCATTAATGCTAGGATTAGATCATGTATCTAAAATCAATCCCATAATTACTAGGATTTGTTTCCTTAGAATTTGCTCTCTATATTTCCTAACATAACCAGCAAACCCATGTATTTATAGGTCCACTGGCTTCATTATTTAATACAGAAATATCTTATTGTTTCTAAATTTGAGAAATTTCCTTTAGCACTGATGTACTATCACACTTTCTCATTGTGATTTGCTACTTTCTTTATTGTGGTGTCGAAATGTTGAAATGTATTAAGAGTGTTATGCTATTCATATGTCATTAATAGATTTTTGCAATATTATTTTTTATATTAGGTAAACTCTTACAAGTTTGAGTTAAATGTTTGAGTCGAGTTGTAGTATTGATTTTTTTTTTTGTATATGGGTTGAGAGAACCCAATTGCCTCCTATTATTATGTGTTATTGCTGATAAAAACAAAAGCATGAATGTATGTAAACTCTCCAATTTAATAAGCTTGATCAAACATATTCTAGACCAGCACAGCTTCATGTCAGCTGGAGTGACAAAGAGGGTATCCCAGCATATAAGTCATCATCATGGGCCGTTGGGATTTGGGAAGGCTTATGTATTATTATATCAGTAATGAGGCTGTTTCCATGACATTGTAACCTCTTACAAGGTGTAGCAGATTACCCCACAGTGCAAACATGCATCAGTAAATGCCTATTAGAAAAACTGTATACAAGTTAAAACAAGAAAAATACTCAAGAACGATCAAGGATACTCACCCTTCTGGATAGCTGTGCAGGAGTGTCAGTCCACTGAGCATGACCAACTGCATTCCTAAAAACTATACAATGAGAATGTAAACTAAGAGAACATAAGTAAAGTACGCAGCAGTGCGAAACCACCTGAAAATCTTCCTTCCTTCCCATCGTGCTTCTCTTGTCCAACATTGTTTGCCGGTTCGTTAACCTATAATCAAAAATAAAAATAGCCTATCATAGAGAGAAAAAAATATGCCCTTTTTTCTTTAAACCAGGAAGTGAAAGCTTCTAGACGAAATAAATCAGTCTTCCAAACCTGATTTGTAGCATCAGAAGCCTTTGATCCAACAACTCTCCATGAAGCAGACAAATTTTTTCTAAAACTCTCAAGACTCAAAGGGCCCACATCATTTGTGTTGGAAACAATAACATCTAGAACCTAATGCATAATAATTATTAGAAACCCAGGAAGAGCATGAACTCTTCAACAAAAAAGCATTACACACGAGACACAGAGCAGGAGTAAATATAAGCTTTCGCTTGCCTCTTTGGAAAAAAGCGATTCAAGATCCTGTAGTGACTGCCACTCTCTGAATCTGGCAACCTGCAACAACCAACACCAATAAAAAAAAGAAGGTCCCGTAAGCCACTTGTAGGAAAAGAAAATGAGAAGGTAATAAAATGCGTTAAGGTTCTCCATAAGCCTCCTTATCTTTTGGGTAAATTAAATGAAGAAAGCTTTCTATAAAACTTAAATGCATAAGTCAATATAAAACTTAAATGCAAAGTTGATTTTAGCTTATGCAAGAAGTTCGATTTTTTACCTTCATATTCTCTTCTCCCATAAGTACTTATAAAAAGTTCATCCAAACAGAGTCTTAATCACATAACCAATAAACCCAAAAACGTACCTTTCTGCTGGTAACAGCCGAATTACCACCTTGATCTGCACAATGCACTTGAAGTAATTAATCAAACTAACTTAAACCAATTCCACATGCATTGAACGAAAAACCCATAGACACTAATCACGATTATTTTCTCCTCCCATTTCCCACTTCTCACGTCAAGAACATTATACCACACACACCCCATTTAATGCCCGAAAATTCAAAACTCCCTAGAGAGAAAAAAGAGTGAGAGAAAGAAAAAAAATAAAGCATATATAATCTACAAGAAAACATAAAGCATTAGAAGAGTAGTGGATGTGAGATCTGGGACAATTATAAGATGTAAGCAATAAGCAATGCCCAATTGGAAAAGAAGTGAGATTTGATTGAAATAAGTAAAGGAAAAGGAATGAGACCGTGAAAAGTATGAAGGGGCGATGCGCGGAAGAAGAGAAGGGGCGCAAGGAGGCACAGAAGGAGGAAGGCAAGCAGAGGAAAATGCGATCCCTTTGTTCTGTTGTTGTTGGGTGCCATTGCGGATCTGAATCAATCAAAATGTGAAAGGGAAAGAGAAAAAAGAAAGAGGGTTTATTGATTGATCATGCAGCAATGCTTCACTCCAATGAAAGAAAAAGAAAGAGAAAAAAACAAAAGTGTATGTGTTGTGGTGAAGTGAAAGTGTGAAAGTGTGAAAGTATGAAATGGTGTGGTTTGGTTTAGAATGTGGGTTGGATGCAATCTTTGGTCTCTCAATTTCCAACTTCCACTTTCCTTTCATTCCCCAGCTGTTTCTTGCTGGCTCCTTCTCCCTCTTCTTTTTTCCTCATTTTTTTATTTTCAAGGTTCATAAAAAACCAATCTTCAATTATAGTAATTTTCTCTTTCTATATAATACAAATATTTCTAAGATTTATTAAAAAACTCTAATGTTCCATGATGATATTTTTTACGGGTAGAAATCACTTTTAGTTTTTTATGTAGTTGATAGATTAAGTTTTACAAAATTTGTTACAATACTTTATATTCTAAAACATGCATAAAATTAAGTTTTTTTAAATTTGAAAATTAATAATTAAATGTGTTGTTTAACAAGTAAATTAAGACTATTAGTACACCCAATATTGTAAAACATTATTTAAGAAAAACATTTTAATTACGCGTATATGATAATGGGTTAAGCACGCGGAGTTTTAATTAATATTAGGGAGAACAACATTAGCGTATTACCAAACGTCTTAATCTAATTACGCGTGATCATACACGTTAATAGTGACTGGTCATTCATGTAATAACCATTGCATCATAATTTTATGATTTCTTGAATTAGATGTAAAACGATTTATACGTCGCAAAAATAATTTAGTTTAATATAGTTTGTGATTTAATTTATTTTTCTGCTTATTGGTTTTTTTTTATAAGGCCTTTATCTAATTCTTGGATAAACTTGCTCTGAATTTACTATTAATACAGCTTTGTCAATTATAAACATTTATTGATTACAATTGAGAGTTAGTTGGGTTTTATAAATAGTGTATTAAAAGTGAAAATATTAAAGGATTTTTTTTTCTTTTTGCTAAAAGTCAGATTAAACATATTAATTATTGACTTAAGACGCTTATTAATTTTTACTGTAACTTAATACTACAGTATTTCGTAGCTAATGTAGTGAATTTATCCGAATACATGGAACGCAAAAATTTACATGAAAAATAAGAGAATTTTGTGAATGTGCAGTATTATTTCTATATGATTTTAAACATGGATTTAGTTCTTTAATTTTTAAAATTAAAGAAATTTAGTTTATTATTAATACGTTGCTTAATTATTAATCGAAAATATTAATAGAAAATTTACTTCATTTTCATAATAAATAGTTAGTTGACCAAAATTAAACATTTACAATAAATTAAAAGAAAAATGTGTTTAAGGATGAAAGTGCTCTTATGAAGTGACAGCTTTGGGAGCGTCAATGACCACCATGTTTAACATATATAAGTTGTATTAAATTATTTTGTAGTTATTTGAGTAAATATGGTAATGGCTGTTTTGGCCAATAATTTTTTAAAATTTTATTTTTAAAATTTGTTACATGTATATTAAAATTATATTTAATTATATAACTTCTTAAGTTTTAATTAATTAACTGAATAAATTAGAATAATCATAATTTTTATATGTTAAATTATGTTATTATAGTTAATAATTAAAACTTAATTTGTAATTATTAATAATTTAAATTGCAATATTATTAATATGTTTATCTTTCAAATAATATCATATATAAAATTAACCTTTTAAATTAATTTTATTTTAATTTTTAATTTAAAAAATTTAGACCGATAAACCACACTTTTGTCAAGTAAGTTTGAAGATTCTTTAAGAAGAATGTAAAACAAATTAAAAAACTTAACTTGATTAGTTAAATTTGAGTAAATTACATACCAAAGTTCATCTTACCACTTATGTAAGTGAGTTGAGATGAAAAAAAAGAAGAAGAAAAAGTTAGAAATAAAGAATGAAAAACATGAGTTTCAAAATGTGACTAACATGAGTAGATCAAAACTAAAAGACTACAAATTGATAAAATTTTAAATTTAAATAAAGGTCAAGATGATCCAAGTCGAAAGTTCGAGACTATTGAATAGAAGGTTGAAGCGAGTTGTCCTAGGTAGAGGGTCAAAGAGATTCAAGGCTAAAGGATAGAGTTGAGACACCATAAGCACAAGGTTGAGCCGAGTCAGCCAAAGTCAAATAATCAAGCTAAGTCAATTCAAGTCAAAAAATCAAGCCAAGTCGACTCAAACAAAAAAAAATCGAATTAAATTAGGCCAAACTAAAAAATCAAGCTTAGTTAGTCTAAGCTAAAGATTGAGCTAAGTCGGTAAAGGCCCAAGTGATGCTGAGTCGATCCAGACCTAGGTGGTGTCGAGTCAACCTTAACTCAGGTGGTGCCAAGTAACCCAAACCTAATGGTACTAAGTCGACACGAGTTCAAGTTGAGTTATGTTGGTTTGGATCCAAATTAACTTAACTCTGGTCAATGTTGAGATCAGATGCCAAAACCTAAGTCGACACAAGTTAACTTGAGTCCAAATTGAACCAAGTTGACTCATATGTCTAATAGGCCTAATGATAAGGTATACTAGATTTATCTCATTGGATTTAATTTAATTGACAAGGTGGATTTAATTTATATTTAATGTAATTTAAATTGAATTGAAAAAATCCAAATATAATTTATCTAACTAAAATATGAGTTATAGATCTAATTCATTTTATTAGATTTAGATTGATTTTATAAACTAAATTTCAAAAAAATTTAATGCATGAACATTTTTTTTTCTTTTAAGAGTGCTTCTTTAAGTTGTTGTTTATGCTTGTTAATGTTGTAATGGTAATGGTTTGGATATGGATGGTGAACAAAGTTTGACCCTCCTTGTGTGGCTCTTAGTAAAGGGAAAGAAGGTTCATGAAAAGGGTATAGTTGACATGATGACAAGTCTTATGTTTTTTATATATCCATGTATGGTTACACTTGCAATTGATATTAGATTACTATTTTTTAATCGAATATTATGGATTAAGTTATAAATACCCAATATTCTATTATTAAATATTTTTATTTTGATATTTTAAAATAAATCATGTGATAAATGTAACAACCAAAAAAAACATACATATCTAATTTCTCGAGTGATTATAAAGTTAATAAAGAGACAAACCTAGTATATGGAAAATGATGCAATGTACATTATAATATACCAATAAAAATACAATAGTATTTAACAATTGAGTATTTAAAATTACATTCCATAGTTATCTAGTTTTCAAAATATTATGAGACTATGATACTATTATTTTATTTTAACTACATTAATCCTAAAACAAATAAGAACACTTCTCATTTCCATAGACTCTACTACAGTTACTAATTTCCTCTATCTCACTCTAAAAATAACAACCATTGCAAAAGAAAAAAAATACACAAACCAGATAATGGTAAGCTAATGTTATTAAGTCCAATCATATCAAAATTTATATTTTTATGATTAAACATTTAATTTTCATCCCATCATATAATCATATAGTCACATATTCACAGACACAAGATTAAGATATTACTATAATCAAATCGAGATTTATATTTTTATGATTAAACATTTAATTTTCATCTCATCATATAATCATATAGTCACATATTCACATACACAAGATTAAGAATTACTAGAATCAAATCGAGATTGATGCAATTACTCAAACACTAGGAGTTACACACTCATGGTAACTTTACATCAAATTTTCCATATTTCCTAATATGATATCTTAAGACTGGCCCATAATTTACTTGTTCACAAACTTCTCCACGGGGTTAATTCACTATAACTCAATTGAGAAGAAATCCATGATTTCTAAATCAACTATAAAAACCTCCTGCACTCTTCACCACCTAAACCTTATTCTCTATATGAGTTTGAGAGCCTAGTGGAGTCTATGGATAACTTTAAGAGTGTCCCTAACAATTGCATCACACTACTCTTATCAAACTATATCCTTCCTCTTAGGAAGAATATAGTCATTACAAACCAAACAATTTATACAAATAATTTATGTATTTATCACATTGAAATCCTTTCTCGAAAGTTTACCCTTCATTTCCATTTTTTATAACATAATCATCCATTATTTCCATCACATTTATCATATAACTCAATTCATAACTAATAACATACAATTATATTGTTCCTTGATTCTCAACCATTCATGATTCTTAACACAATAATAACATGTTTTATTATAAGTTCAAATCACATCTTTAATCTCAAGGTACATAGAATATTATATAGTTTCTACGCTACCAGCTTTTAATATATACATTCAAAGAATACTCAATGACAACCACACACATCATTACTCTTGGAAGTAACCAATATTCACCAGTTATAGACCCTCAAACATCCCTCAACCTAGATCCCTTATGTTGTGTTTGGATCTGGTGATTTACTATTCTCATAGATGGAATAACGGGTGTCGATTATGTTTGGATCCGCTAATTTCAACTTATTTCAAAGCGTTGATTTTTTATTAAGTATGAGGTATTCACACTCATTGAAGTGAGGAGATCCTCACGAAAAACAATGTTATTGCTTTAAATTTATTTATATGATCCTTCATAATTATCATTTTCATGTATTCTCTACATATTTTTAGAATGAGTCGAGTTTTTCGAAAGACAAAAGTGATAAAGATGAAGCTGAGAAATCAATTATCCAAGAAAATAATCAATTATGGGAGTTGAAAAAGATGCATAATGACTAAGACAAATCGATTTTCCTCTCACTTGAAAATAATCATAGTGACTTGGTAGTGTTCTTGGTCTCATGCTCATGGCGCAGCCCTTGGTAATGTGGCTTGATAGTATCCTTACTAGTTTAGCCTAAAGGTGTTGTGTGATGGTGCCTTGTTGGTGCTGCCCATGGTTGTCATAGAGACCAATGAAGATGGGTTTTAATAGCAGCAATAGGATGTATTATAATATCAGGACATGAGATAATAATATAATAACAAAATAATAATAATAATAAAATTATATTTTTGTACTTCTAAAAATAATTTTAATTTCATTTTAACATAATTTTAACTATTTTCATTTAAATTTATATTAAATTTATTTATTAAAACATTTTTAATCTATCATAACTATCACATCATGCACAAACTTTCATTCCAAATCTACACAAATCACTCAATCTTTCTCTTAATCTAAACAATTTCACTTTTATATACTTTTCATCTCAAATCATCTCAAATTCACTTCTTCAAATCCAAACACACCATTAGTGATCTAGAACATGCAAAGAACCAAAACATCTCAATATGTCATTCATAAAATAAAAGCAGTCACATGGTTACCAAAATAGAATGATTTGAGTGGTCATCCACCACAACTTTAGACCTATCTCTCCCGCTCCTCAAGGCTTATGAGTAAAAACTCCAAGCTGCTAACTTCAGCACTAAACTCAACATGAGCTAGAATCCTACGGGCAAGACATTCATTCTTTTCTATCTCTCGGAAGAGGAAAGGAGCAACATTCGAATTCTTAGTCCCTTCTATCTTCCACCGCCTCTTAAAGATGAAGAGATTCACCTTTCTACCTTATCACAAGAGGAAAGGTTACTACATTTCTATTCCCTCGAAAGAGAAAAGGTACAACCCCAAAATTAACAAAGTATGACAAAAAGACATAACTAACAACATAACCACTACCACGTGACATTCTGATAAGTGCATATTTATGCCCTTATTTAGCCTTTAATATTGGATTCTTAATTGGTTTTTGTACTTTAATAGAATATTTTAATTAGGATTTGTTATAATTGGGTTTATTTAGCCTAAGATACAAAATTGTGTTAAAAATAGTTTTTCAGTTGCATACATGGTTTTTTGGATATTTTGACGTGTGTTAGTGCAACTGCAGCTAAGTTGAGCTCATTGATGTGTGGAAATAAATTGGTTAAAGTTTCATGACACCTTAAAGATAAATTCAAGAATAGAAAATAATCAAGACCACAAGAAGTCAATCCAAGCATAGCATGAAAAAGTGAAGAAATTTGGCTAAGCTAAGAGGAGGGAACATACAATAAAAATTGGATCTTGCGATTTTTTCTATTTTTTCTACCAAAAGCGCTTTGATAATTGATAACTGTTTATGATTAAAGATAATTTGGGGAAAACATATCTTAAGATATTTTTTTATATTGTTAAATAATTACCTTATTTAACTATATCAATAAATATCAAAAGATAATATTTGCCAAATCTTTTTTAGTCTAGCAAATATCTTCTCAAATATTTTTAGAATTCCACAACAATCAAATAGTATTTTGAAGATATTGGATTATTTAGAAGATAATTGGAGGAGATTATATTATCATAAAGAAGATTACAACAATAGAAAAACTTGAAACAAAACCCAAGTCAATTTCTGTATAAAGAGACCTAAGGAAACACTTTGGAGGAGCTTAAGAACCCTTCGGAGGGTTTAAATTTCGTCCACCCTCTCTTCTCTCATGTTCTCCACCATCCCTTCTTATATTTTCATGTTATTTGAGCATTCCATGGAGTGCTAAGCCACTGGGTTGATTGTGTTGTAATTTCTTAACTAGATTTTGAGGATAGATGAATAAATTTGTTTGTTCTTTTGATTTTTGTTGTGATTTATTTTTATCTATGTCTTTTTCCTCTTAATCAAGTAAAAGTAATGAATGATTTTTACATTATAGCAATTTAGCATGGTGTCAAATCTACATAACATATCAATCATATGAGTCCAAGATTTTTAATTTTAATTGATGATTGAATGAGTTTTTGCCAATAATTGAGAATGTACTTTGATTAGTGGTAAAAACTTTAACAAGAATTAATCAAGATTGTACTTTGGTTAATTAGCTTTTTACTTGATATAAGAGGTAAAAGAGTATACATGATTAGGCAATAATAATATTTAATTGAAAATGTACTTTGCTTAAATTTACTATGATTAATCTACAAAGTTCTTGCTTTTAATTGATAATGTACTTTAGTTAAAAATAAGAACGCCAACAATTTAATTGAGAATTTACAATAATCTTTAGATAACCATGAATCTTATTATGAAAAAGCAGTTAAATCAACCTATTTTCTTTATATTTGTTTCAAAATTTTTTAAATCTCTTTATAAATTTCTTTCCTTTTATCTTTTGTTACTTTGTTCTTTAATCTTTTCTTTATCTTTATCTTCTTTATTATTTTATTAACCCCTTTTGTATAGCTTTTATAAGAACTAATTTGTTAAGAATCAATTCTGTGTTCGTTGGGAGACGACTTAGGATTGAATTTATCCTTTTCTATTTTGTTGGCTATTATCTTAGCAATACTGAAGTTACTATAGTTTAGTAGTATTAATTTGATCGCATCAACAACAACGTTATCACATTCACACTAATACTAGATAATTGTCATGAAAATCCATTTCACCAACATCTAATTCCTCTAGAAATTCAATCCCAGAAATCACATATCATACCTCCGGAGTCGTATCTTAACCATTTGAAAATCTTACTAATAACAATCACCCAACAGTAAACAATAGCCCTAGAGTAAATAGATGATTCAACGTTCCAAACAATGAATTTCATACCCTCAATTCATATAGTGTATCCAAAAACCTCATTTTCCTACCAGCTCGTACTCTACCACCAAGCTACAAGTTTTTCATTTCAAGTAGTGGACAAATAAAACTTTAATTTTATGTCACAAACCAATCACTATGTTTCACACTAAATTATCAGGCATTCCAAACATAATTGCTCCACTGCCCACCAAACCAAAAACACACAAAAACAAGAATAATTAAGGTACTTGTCATGATAACAAATCAGGTAGCAACAATCAGAGTCAGCAATATCCAAACAACAAGATACAATAATATTTGAGAGAAACTATAATTAGTTTAGCGTCTCAAGCATTCAAACAACTTATAACCAAGGTCCAAAAGCAACATTTCCAGTGTAGAAAACGTGGATTCATAACAAGAAAACATGCTTGAAAACAACAGAACCACAAAATATGCTCATACTGAAACAATTCAACCATCCAATTGTAAATCTCAAACAGCCAAATAATAGACACTAACCAAGTTTATACAATTTGCATTTATCAACCTACACCCACTTTGTTCTAATGCCAGACAACCTGATACAAGTGCCTAATTATGCTTCAACGATGCATATTACTATCATACTTGTCTACTTATAACATATACGTATAACACCAAATTATTTGCATTACTAACCTGATCATGCCATATATTTTTTCACTATACTAATCACTTGCCTAATTTTACATATTCTTCTCATAAATACAAGGACCACTAACTCTTAACCCACATAGTCAACTAAACATTACACAGATCATTATTTCTTCCTATCTTACCCAGCTTTAATATACACTCTATTTGATATAACTTAACTCTAAAAGAAGAGGTAGAATGGAAACTTTTCCTGTTCACGATTTCAATTGGTGGTTGGGTTTTCACAATTATCTCATGGTAGCTTCTGACCAAGAAGAAGGGAAAAAAGGGTGAGGGTAGGAAGGGGTTCTGTTTTCTAAGGTCTCACAATAAAAATAAAAGTTATTATTAAACGAAAAATTAACCGTTTAAAATTTGATTTTATAGATTTATATTTTTTTATTTAGTTTTATGAAATTAAAATAATGAGCTTAATTTTTTAAAACATAAATTTTATAATATAACTTATTTTAATTTACTTTTTTAAAAATTAAATTTATTTATTTTATTATGCAATTTTGTAATATAGTTTTGTTTTATAATTTTATGTGAACTATATATACCTTAAGGTTGAATTTTTATTTAATTTAAGTTTATGTTTTAAAAAATTATTTTTAAGTATTCTTATTTGACTTTTTTTTAAAAATTGTTTGTGGGTAGACTACTCACAAATTTATACATATTATTTTAACTTTCGAAATTATATTATATATGTAAATTCAAATTCGAAGCGAAGCTCTCAAATATCTGAATGCTAAAATTTGTAATTTGATAAATTAAAAAAAGTACTGACAAACGACTTGATTTCAAATTTTGTATAACTTAATTAGTTAAAAAGAAATAAAATCACGATTATTTTAAATTACGGGATAAAAATAGAATGAAGCCAATATGTAAAAAAAAAAAATTGAAGAAGAAAATCCAACAATAGAAGAATATATATGCAGACTTGTCAAAGACTGCATGGCATTGCCCCCACATCCGTAACTCATGGAATTTTTGAACAATATTCCTTTGATTATTAGATTAGGAACACAGCGACAGGAGCAAATGAAATTCAACCATTCAAATTTTGAGACAAAGATTTTGAGATTTCCATGAAAACCGGATGAAATTAAGGTGACTCTGTTAATTTCAATGACTGGCAAGCATGCATGCATGCCCTTTCCCCTTGACTCTGTTAATTTGAATAATGTTTGAAATGATGAACTGCTATGATGTGTAACTATGAAACATCATCGATCATGTCAATGGTGAATTCGTCATAACTTTCCAAAGGGTATCCACAAAACCCAACATGACAGGCTGTTGCTTCCCGGTGACCCTCGATCGGTCTCGCAGTCGCAGGGGAAGCTCCAAGCTTTGTATAAGTTCCTCTTCTGGTATTCATTTTCCCACTTTCTCTCTCTCTCTCTCTCTCTCTCTCTCTCTCTCTCTCTCTCTCTCTCTCTCTCATTTCATTCATATTACCATCTTCTTATATTTGTTCTGGTTGATTTGCAATGCTTTAAGTTTTTCAATTTGGTTTAGTTCTTCATGGAATCACATGTACAAAATTCATTGAATTTCTAGATCCAACCTTGAAATGATATGTGCAAAATACATGTGTCAGACACGATTGATAGATCATTCAGTCTTTTAAGCATACTGATATGCATATAATAAAAAGTTTGTTAAGAGATGTTGATGATGTTTTCATCTCTAAAATAATTAATGATTCTCTAATCGTGGATTAATTAAGAATCACGTCCCTAAAAAGGTTGTTCTGAACTTACAAGAACAGACATATAAGGGAAGTAAAACAAGTAATACGATTATAGCTGTATAATTCACGAGTATTTACTAAATTAGTAGTAGAAGTCATGTCAATGAAGACAAAAAGAGTTCGAAGGAGAAAAAGGTTAAGGAAATGGACCAAGCACAAATCATAAGTGCATAATAATATTTTGAATGACAATATTAGTATCAAAGAGTAGTAAGAATAGAAACATGATTGCTAGAAAAATTGATAAAATCATAATCATGACTACAATTGTGAGGAATAGGTAGAGAAAGAAAGTTAGAATCATCAATTCATAAAACAACACATTGCGAGAGATATCAATCTTATGATTTTGAATATTAAGGGCCATATCAGGAATAACTCTAGCATCAAGCTTCTTTTTGTGTACAACAAGAGTATTAATGTAACATAGACAACCAAAAAACACTCAGAACATATATGTCATATAGCTTTCCATTCAATTTTTCAAGGAGTGACAATATCAAGCGAAGAAGTAGGCATGCAATTTGATAGGATATAGGATGATAAGTGATAATCGGTTTAGGATAGAAGGAAGAGAAAATGAGAGGGCAGTTAGGAGATAAGAATTATTTGACAGTTAGTTAGTTAGTGGGAAGGGGAAGAGAAACTTTATAAATAGGGAGTGGGTTCTATATAGGGGAATTATGGAGTGAATTTGTTGTAAAGACAAGATTTTAGCCTGTAGAGGGAGGTTATGCTCCTAACCAGGGAGGTTATGCTCTCAACCATTCTTTGTAAAGAGAGTTCTTTTACTGTGAATAATAGAAAAACACATTCTTTCATTATTGTTTTTACCTACTGTTAGTGTTCTTAGTTAGGTTTCAAACCTAGGAACCTAACAAATTGGTCCGACCTGCCGTTTCGAGAAGTGGTCGAATCATCCAGAGCATTGTCGTATCAAAAGGAGAACTGCCGGATATCCTTAGGAGAGGAGTGTTGGATCTTTGGGAGAGAAGGGTGATGGAAGGAAGAGACAATACCTTGGAGAGGAGGACCAACGAACTAAAAATGAGCATGGCAGAATGGAGAAGCAATATGCAAGAATGGAGAAGAAATATGCAAGAAACGAGAGAAATGATGTAAGAAATCAAGATTCACATAAAGGGCTTAGAAAGAAGTGAGAAATCTGTCACGAAATGACAGAAAGAGGGTTCAGAAGAAGAGTTGGAGGAAGACAGGGGTGAACAGAATTGGAGGCAGCGGGTAGAATTGCCCAGGTTTGAGGGGCTGGACCCGTTGGGATGGATCTCTTAGGTTGAGAAGTTTTTTGACACCCAAAATGTCACAGAGAAGGAGAGGCTCGAGTTGGCTTACAACTGCATGGAGGGAGGCACAATTTATTGGTTCAAGGCCCGGAAAAATAAAACCAATAACCTTTCTTGGAAAGGGTTAAAAGACGCATTGATAAGGGGATTCAGAGAAAGAGATAGAGGCTATGTTTTTTAGAAGATAGCCCAAACTGCAGGAGTTACAAACGCTGCTGTTGAGAAAGCTGCAGAAGTTTCTGCTGCAAGGGTGGATAACGTGACAAAGGTTGGTAGGAAAAATACATCAGGTGAAGATCATGATGGGAAGGTTGTGACTCTTGTTTCTCCAAGTAAAATTGTAAAAGTTGTTGTTTGTAGTGGAGATGGAGTGGTAGGTTGTGGTGGGAATGTCAAAACAGTAAAGAAAGGGGAAGAATTGTTGAGGCTTGGGGTTAAAACAGTGGTGTCAAAGAGCAACCGAGTGGAGTCTGTATACAGGACAAGAGAGGACATGCTACAAGATATCAAGAAAGGAAAATATTATGAAAATGTATTGCGACAATCAAGCTGCTCTCCACATTGCATTAAATCCAGTGTTTCACGAGAGGACTAAACATATAGAAATTGATTGTCCTTTTGTTCGTGAAAAGTTGTTGACTAAAGAAATATGTACTGAGTTTATTGGGTCAAACGATCAACTCGCAGATGTATTAACCAAGTCATTAAGGGGTCCTCCGATTGAGTTTATTTGTTCCAAGCTTGGTACATACAATTTGTATGCTCCAGCTTGAGGGGGAGTGTTAGGATATTTATCCTATTTTATCATCATTATATTGTCTCAAGAGTTACCCTATTTATCATGATTATATTGTGTCAAAGGTTACCCTATTTATCATGATTATATTGTGTCAAGGGTTACCCTATTTATCATGATTATATTGTGTCTAGGGTTACCCTATTTATCATGTGCTTTTGTATCAATTTATTCTTATAAATAGAAGATTATGAGAGGGATCAATAAAACTCTCTAGAATTATTTTACAATTTAATTATCAAGCGAAAGAAACACTCAGGCGGAGGAGAAAATTCAAGCAATTGGGAGCAAAAAGAAGAGAACGCCATTAAAATTAATGGAGCTAGGAAGGGTGAGGAGACACCAGTTTTTTCGTGGGTGAAAAGAGAAGAGTTGACCACTTATGAAGGGATTGACACCCAAGATCAAACAACAGGGGCAACAAATGCTTCTAAAGTTCAAAACACCAAGGGATCAACAAAAGCACACCCAAACAACAAAGAAAATGTAATCCAAGGGTGCAAGACTTGGCATCAGAAATACAAGCACCTTTCTTGGAAAAATCTGGCCCCAACTCTAGTTGAAGGGAACAGAAGAAGCAGTCTCTGTGAGAATTGGGCAATAGTAACACAGATGGGGAGTGTGGAAATTTTACACGAAAGTTTGCAAGTAGATGGATCAGTTGCCAAAAGTGTTATAGGAGCCGATGGAGTCAGAGTTGAGATTTTGAGGACTTCACAAAATTGGGCTAAAAGAATCCAGGAAAAGTAGAAGTCATTGGAGGAGGATTTGCCACCACCCAAGCCTCCAAACTTGAATTGGAGGGCAACATCTAGTGGGTTCCCTTCGTATGGTAACAGGTTGATGAAGAGGAGCCATGAGATCAAGCTTTCCGGTTCTAACCTTGAGGACAAGGTTGTTCTGCAGGGAGTGTAATGATAGGATATAGGGTGATAGGTGATAATGGGTTTAGGATAGAAGGAAGAGAAAATGTGTGGACAATTAGGAGGGAAGAGTTATTTGACAGATAGTTAGTTAGTGGGAAAGGGAAGAGAAACTTTATAAATAGAGAGTGGGTTTTGTACAGGGGGATTATGGAGTGAATTTGTTGTAAAGACAAGATTTTAGCTTGTACAGGAAGGTTATGCTCCTAACCAGGGAGGTTATGCTCCCAACCATTCTTTGTAAAGAGAGCTCTTTTACTGTGAATAATAGAAAAACTCATTCTTTCATTACTATTTTTACCTACGGTTAGTGTTCTTAGTTAGGTTTCAAACCCAGGAACCTAACACAATTTATCAACAAAGCCCTATAAAATGGTAAGCAAATTAGCTTGAAACAAGACAAAAAGAGTAACATTTAACAAATGTTGGTGTTTTCATTCAAGTATGCTATTTTGTTGTGGGGTCTCATCACAAGTGGTTTGATGGTTAATGTTTTTAAGGGAAAAAATTATGTATAGCAAATTCGATACCATTAAAGGTAATTGTGCTTGGAATTTTCTTCTGCCATGAAAACACAAGAACAAAACAAAACAAACCGGAGAAAGAAAGAAGAAATGAAAAAAAAGACAAGTAATCAGAGTTATGAGCAATAGAACTCTTAAAAAGAAGATATATGATATTGTTAGGTTTCTAAATGGGAAACCTAGCCAAAACACTCTCACACACACCAAGATCCGAAGATGAATGAAAGAATTCTGGTATTTCACAAGAATTAGCCTTTACAATCAATAGTCTGGGGAGCATAACCTCCCTCACAAGGTTCAAAGAACCTGTCTGTATACAACTGTCAACAACCCCCTCCCTCTACTAAACAGAGGTTATTTATACAATACTTTCCCGCTCCCCTCCTAACCGTTAATACCGTTAGGCTTTTTAATTCTTTCTCTCCTTTTGTAAACTAACCAGGGCCTATCATTACCCACCGCCCCATGTTCAACCTTGTCCTCAAGGTTGAATTCTGGGTATTGATCACGTATGGTAATGGAATCTTCCCAAGTTGCTCCATCATGGCCCCCTTCTTGCCACTCAATCAACACTTGTGGCACTTCCTCATCTCCCCTCCTTATTTGCCTCCTATCCAAGACTTTAGTAGGCCAATAGAACGACCATTTCCCCTATAATTCCGCAGGCAAATCTTTTTCCACACTATTATCTCCCACTGCTTTCTTCAGCTATGATGCATGAAACACAGGATGTATGTGAGTTGTGTCGGGTAGCTGAAGCCTGTAACCCACTTGTCCCACCTTCTGCTCAACTCGAAAAGGCCCATAATATCTTGTTGCCAATTTCGGATGCATCCTCAATGGCATGGATGTCTGCCTATGTGGCCTAATTTTGAGATACACCCAGTCTCCCACTTCAACATCTGTTACCCTCCGCTTTTTATTAGCTTGCTTAACCATCAACTCTTGGGCTCGCATTAAGTGGAACTTCAATTGCTTCATCGCGAGTCTGTAGCTCTTGCGCCACTGCCTCCACTGTTGTTTCGCCGAGAATAAACCTATGCAAAGATGGAGGTGATCTCTGATAAACTACCTCGAAATGGGTACACTTCGCGGCTTCCTGAAAACTGGTATTGTACCAGTATTCCGCCCAAGGTAAAATGAAACTCCATCCTTTAGGTTGCTCCGAACAAAAACACCGTAAATACCCCTCCAATACCCGGTTCAGCACCTTCGTTTAACCATCAGACTCGGGGTGGTAAGCAGTGCTCATCTACAGCTGAGTCCCTTGCCGCTTAAACAATTCTTTCCAAAAAGTACTCAAGAATAGGAGATCCCTGTCACTTACAAAAGAAGTTGGTATACCTTGCAACCTTACCACTTCTTTATGGAAACTTCAGCTATCGTGCAGGCTGAATAAGAATGCTTCATAGGCACAAAATGGCCGTACTTGCTAAGGTGATCCACCACCACTAGCACTGTGTCAAATCCATTCGACCTTGGCAGCTTGACTATAAAATCCATGCTAACTTTCTCCCACACAGCATTAGGAATAGGTAGTGGTTGCAGCAGTCCTTGAGGAGAAGATGCAAGGTACTTGTGTTGTTGACATACCAAACAACCCGCCACATAGTCTGTAACAACTTTCTTCATGCCCACCCAATAAAGAGATTGGGCTAGATGGAATTCGACCAACAATTTCGGAATCCATGATGAGCGAGCCGATATCACCAACCTACCCTTGTAATGCAGTCTGTCACTTTCTATAGTGAAGGGTGGGTGTGTGTTTGGGTTCTTCTTAATATCCTCCTTCACCTTCCTTAAGTGTTCATCCTCCTCCACCTCTTTTAGAATATCTCCAAAATCCTGTCAATACGGTCGAGCCACAACCATCAATTCCTTCTCCCCTTCCCCCTGATCCTCTATTCTTCTGAATAGTGCATCCGCTGCCTTGTTGGTGTTTCTTGCCTTGTAGACTATTTCAAAGTCATACCCAAGTAGTTTGGCGAGCCAATTCTGCTGATTTTGGGTTGTAATTCGCTACTCCAGCAAGTATCGCAAGCTTTTCTGGTCTGTGTGCACTACAAACCGTTGGCCCAGCAGGTATGGTCGCCAATGTTGTATGGCCATCACCAGGGCCATGAGTTCTTTTTCATAGATTGACTTGGTCAATGACCCCTCTGATAAGGCTTTGCTGAAATAGGCTATGGGTCTCCGGCCTTGTGTCAACACTGCTCCGACTCCCCCTCCCGAGGCATCACATTCTATGTAGAAAGGTTGATCAAAATCTGGTTACACTAACACAGGGGCTGAAGTAACTGCTTTCTTCAATCTGGACATAGCTTCTTCAGCCCGTTCTCTCTAACCATATTCTCCCTTCTTTAATAAATCGGTTAAGGACTTAGCAATTTTTCCATAGTCCTTGATAAAGCGCCGGTAATATCCAGTCAATCCAAGAAATCCCCTCAAAGCTTTTACACTCCTTGGTCTCTCCCAATTCAGCACGACTTTTACTTTCCCCGAATCCATATCTACCCCCTTTTCAAAAATCAAATAGCTGAGATACCCTATCTGAACCCGTCCAAATTCGCACTTCTTCCTGTTAGCCACCTAGTGATTTTCCTCCAGTTTCTTCAACACCACCCCCACATGCCCCAGATGTTCTGCCCACGACTGGCTATAAATCAATATGTCGTCGAAGAAAACTAGCACGAATTTTCTTAGGCAAGGCTACAATAAGTCGTTCATTGCGCTTTGAAAGGTTGTTGGGGCATTGGTTAAGCCAAATGACATTACCAAGAATTCATAATGCCCCAAATGAGTGTGAAACGTTGTCTTCTGAATGTCCTGCTCTCCCATTCGTATCTGATGATAACCAGCCTTAAGATCAACTTTGGAAAAATATGTTGCTCCTCTCAACTCATCCAGCAGCTCCTCGATCACTAGAACCAGGAATTTGTCCACAAAACGGTTTAGGGCCCTATAGTCCACGCAGAATCGCCACGACCCATCCTTCTTCTTCACCAATATAACCGGGCTGGAATAAGGGTTATTGCTTGGTCGTATCATCCCTGTTTGCAGCATCCCTGTTTGCAGCATCCCTGCCACTTGCTTCTCTGTTTCATTCTTCAGCACATGTGGGTACCTATAGGGCCTCACATTTATTGGGCCAACTCCCTCCTTCAGGGGTATTTGATGCACCATCAGTCTTTGTAGGGGCAACCCGCTAGGTTCCTGGAACACTCCGGCATACTGGTCCAGCATCCAAACCTCCACCTCCTTTATTTTCAACAATGCTTCTAGGGCTACCAAGCTTTGGGTTAGCGTAGGATCCCCTCTTATAGTTACTCTCCTACCCTCCTTGTTGAAAGTCATGGTGAGCTTGCTCCAGTCCAAAGTTACCTCCCCTAAAGTAGTCAACCATTTCACCCCCATAATCACATCAACTCCTCCTAATTTAAACAGGTGGAATCTATTTATCACCTCCACTTCCCCTAAACGAATTTGCACACCCTAGCAACACCCGCTGGTTTCCTTTATCTGACCATTGCCCAGACTAACCAGGTAACGCCCCGTCTCTGTCGTGTTTAATCTCAATTCTTCCACAAGTTCCTTGGTAATGAAATTGTGGCTCGTGCCACTGTCAATTAGGACTAACACCCTTCTTTCCCCAATTTCTCCTTGTAACTTCATCGTCTTAGCCTGTGTCAGTCCCCCTACAGAGCACACCAACATTTCCATTTGCACCTGGGCTAACTCCGACTCTATTTCAGTCTCCTCTCCCTCTTCGTCCTCTGCCAAAATCAACATCCTCAAACCCCTTTCTAGGCATCGATGCCTAGGCCCGAAGGCCCCTCCACATCTGAAACATTTGTCGCTTCTCTACGCAGCGACCCACTACTCCCCGCTAGCCCCGTTTGGTTTTGGTTTTGCCGCACAATTTCTACCCACGACACCATATCGATCGGTTTATTCCAGTTCGATATATTTCTTCCCGTTCCCCCCGCCTTCACACCTCCTCTCCGTCTCGGGCGATACGCATGGCGACCATTAGTTCTTAAGGATTGTGTAATCGCACCTGGTTACGTATCGTTTCTTGCAACCCAGCCATGAAATATCCCAACAAAATTTCCTCTGGTAGCTTCGACGTTTGGCCTACCAAGATTTCAAATTCTTTGATGAACTCATCCACCGAATCAGTCTGCTTGATGGTGTCCAACCTTTAAAATACGGTTCCCCTGCTTCTTCCTCCGAACCGTGCTACCATCGCTTCCTTCAACCTCGCCCAAGATTGGTCTCTGGCTTTCTCTTTCCAAAATTGGATCCAATATCCAGCACTGCCCTCCATACTAATATACGCCAACCTCACCTTCTCCTCATCCTCCTTTACCCCTTGCAAGTCAAAAAATCGGTCCGCTCTATTGATCCAGTTGAGTGGATCCGATCCTTCAAAGATGGGTAGTTCTACTATCTTCCTCCAATTAAGCGTGCTCTCGGGACGACTACTTCCTCTTCCGTTTTTGTCCTCCCCTTGTCTCCTTTCGTTCTCATTGACCGGCGCTTGACTATCCTCTGATTGATGGTCATCTTGATTTCGACCTCTTCCCCCCAACATCCTCGCAATTTCCTTCAATTCTTGACGTATTGCGATAGTATCTTGGCACAACGCTCCTGTTTCTGCCTTAATCCCGTCAAACGCAATTTCTATCGTCTCTAACCAGCCTTCCATCACATTGAACCTTTCGTCCGCACTTCCCTCCATCGAATTCCCGCACACCCCTCCTCAGATCCGATAGGTCGGACCAAATGTTAGGTTTCTAAATGGGAAACCTAGCCAAAACACTCTCACACACACCAAGGTGCAAAGATGAATGAAAGAATTCTGGTATTTCACAAGAATTAGCATTTACAATCAATAGTCTGGGGAGCATAACCTCCCTCACAAGGTTCAAAGAACCTGTCTGTATACAACTGTCAACAACCCCCTCCTTCTGCTAAACAGAGGTTATTTATACAATACTTTCCCGCTCCCCTCCTAACCGTTAATATTGTTAGGCTCTTTAATTCTTTCTCTCCTTTTGTAAACTAACAAGGGCCTATCAGATACCATAATGTAATTCACAGTATCGAGGTATTTATTAAACCAATAGTGGAAGCCATGTCAATGAAGACGAAAGAGAGTGTGAAGGAGAAGAAGATTAAGGAAATGGAATGAGCACAAATCATAAGTGCAGAATAATATTTTGATAAGAGAAAAGGAAGAAGAATACAATTGTGTCACGTTCTTACAAGAGGGGAACGATTATATTGGAAAAAGAAAGGAAAAACAGGAAAGAAACAGAAAGACATTGACAGAATGAGGAGGCGTTGTCGAGCTGTGTTGCCGAGGTGTTAATATTCTATCAACAAGTTTTCAATGAGCATTCACTCATATAGTAGATGTGAAATTAGATGAGAAATATAATTTTTTTTTTCATTTTTTTCTGTACTATCCATAGTGTAAATTCGTCTTATTTTTAGTTAATATGAGATCTCCATCACACTTTCCTAAGTTCGAAGATATACATCTCAATATGTGACTATACATTGGTCCTATATCAGCCCAATAGTATAGTTCCAACAATAACAATTTTTGCTAGAATATGCTTTAATTCATAACTCTGATACCATGTTAAGAAGTGAGTTTTAGACCTAACTCAATTTTACAAAAATCGGTTTGTGAGTGAAGTTTGCACCCACATATCTACTGCTCAACGTTATTACTATTAGGAGCTTAAGTGGAATAACTAATTAACATTAGATTAAAAACTTCAAATCATATGTACTTATTTCAGGAGTATATGCTAAATTGATTGAAGTTAAAGAACATTATGAGTGCCAATGTTTTTCACGATTCTGTCCAATGTGATAACGAGTAATGAGTTGTACTTGTTATTTGCAGGTTCATCTAAACATCGGAGAAAAGAGAACTATAAAGGGCCTCTGATTGTTTGCTTTGGGGAGATGATGATGAATTTGGTCCCAACGGTGTTACCAATGTCCCTTGCAGAGGCAGCAGCCTATAAGAAATTCCCTTCTGGGGCCACTGCCAATGTTGCAGTCGGAATTTCTAGATTAGGAGTTTCAGCAGCTTTTATTGGCAAGGTGAAATTCTCTAATACTATATTAGCAATGTGCACAATATATAATATTAGCAATGTGCTCAATATATATTTTCAAACTCATTTCTCTCCCATATTATTATTATGTTTATATTCTCTGCAAAAATTCCATGTGCTAAATCATAATGCTTGGTACTTACAGCTGAATTTGCTTCATATGCATGAAACAATGAATGTTTGAATAAGCTTTTCATAAACACTTTAAAATTAAAAATGAAAAGGTAAATGAGTTAAGTTTTTAGCCAAGTCAAAATCATCAAAACTTATCTTAGTTTTATAGACTTTCTTTTCTTTAAACTTCTTAAAAGATTAAGGTATATAAGTGGATTTTAGTTTATAAGAAAACTCAATGTATTTACTTTTTTATAATTACTGTAATTACTGATGAAGATATGATAAATATGTGTGTACATAAGCATGTGTTTCCTTAACGGTTTAGCTTCTGAAGTATACGTTTTCTTGTTTCATAGTTTCTGATCCCCTGATGATTCAAGAGCACTGCAATTTGGAAAATACATTACAATATTCTTTCCAAGTTTTTGTTTCATATCAATTAGGAGCATATTTTGTGCTCTGGAATTTTATCTTGACTAAAACAAAATTCAATGTGCAAAGTCTTTAGATGTGAATCTTTCCTTTCATTCTTTCATTTTAATCTACTTGTGTCCATTTTTCTGACCACAGTGTCTCTAATATTTGCAAGGAAGGTGGGAAATGATGAATTTGGCTGTATGTTATCTGATATTCTGAAACAAAATGGTGTTGACAGTTCGGGCCTACTCTTTGATGATGATGCAAGAACAGCATTGGCATTTTATGCTCTTAAGAGTAACGGAGAACCTGAATTCATGTTTTACAGAAATCCAAGTGCTGATATGCTTCTTCGTCCTCAAGAGATTGATCCAAGCCTCATAAAGAAGGTAATATAAAGTACACATGGAAATCCACCTTTTTTTCATTTCATCTAGCATAACTAATGTTTGTAATTATGCTTAACTCAATTTCTCAAAATAAACTGTATACTCCACTTTGTAGCGGATAGACTTAAAGACATGATAACAAAACATACTTTGATATCATCATAGAATTTGGGTCGAGGCTAAGAAACTAGTTCGTTCTCCACTTAGAAACACTACTTGAACCCTGTTACTCAACATGAGATCTTCAAAGAAATGCTACAATTTTGTGTTCCGAAACATAGATCTTAAGTATATTTTGCTGTGCAGGCCACAATATTTCATTATGGTTCAGTCAGTTTAATTACGGAGCCTTGTAGGTCAGCTCACCTTGCAGCAATGAGTGTTGCCAAAGTCTCAGGCTGTATCCTTTCCTATTCTCCAAATTTGGCATTGCCACTATGGCCATCAAAGGAGGCTGCAAGACAGGGCATCATGAGTATCTGGAACTATGCCGACATTATTAAGGTACATGTTTTGTTTGTGAGTGAGTTTTTCAAAATGTTCCTTCACTGTCATTTTGAGATAAAATTGCCCTCCAAAAGGGGATCATTTGCTGTCAAAGAATGATATTGAAAAACCTATTTGGTCTCTATACTAAAGGAACTATTTATTGTTCATGAAAATGAGTATTAACTCTATTAATGTACATACACACTGTCTGTTATGAAGTATAGGTAAGTGTGGATGAACTTCGACTCTTGATCGAAGGTGATGATCCTTATGATGACAAAGTGATCATGATGAAGCTGTACCACTACAATCTCAAACTTCTGGTTGTCACTGAAGAAGGACGAGGCTGTAGATACTACACCAAGGTTTTATTCCACAAACAAAAACTTGCATGATCTCTATTCTATTTATTTTTGCAACCATAATGTTGTCTACTGATAAATGTTGTTGAGGAGTAAGTCACAAATGTATTTATGGTGTACACATTTTGTCCTAAATACATTAAACGAAATCTCTGTATTTTCTAAGCCAAAATAGGTTGATTGTGTTTAATCATTTAGATTTTCTGCTCAGGACTTTAAAGGATGGCTTGCTGGTTTTAAAGTGGAAGTAGTTGATACAACTGGAGCAGGTGATTCGTTTGTAGCAGGATTATTGAGCATTGTGGCTGCACACAATCATATCTATAAGGTCACAAAAATACTACTTATTCAGTTACTGGCATCACATCTGATCAGATTTCACCCCTCTTAGTTAACCTGATTTCTTGCGATTCATAAGGCATGCATGAAAACCTAAGACATATCCAACAAAAATAATTTTTTCATGTTATCAAAACTAGTTTTACATTTCATAACAAACCCTAAGAGAATTATTGAAGGTGTGTTCCTTGTGCCACTATTAGGATGAGAAAAGGTTAAGGGAGGCCCTTGATTTTGCAAATGCTTGTGGTGCTGTCACAGTAACAAGGAGAGGAGCCATACCTTCACTTCCCACAAAGGATGTTGTTCTCAGACTTCTGTTTTCCCGCTTCAATTCATAGATTTCCCAATGTATTGGTTATCTCAAATTCAGTTCATGTTAGTTTGAGGCCTGTGGCATTTCCTGTTCTTCATTTGCTATAAACATTTTAACAATTAGGGAACTACTAACATGACAAATGCAGTTACGCACTTTTTTAAATGTTTTTTTAATGACTATTTTCTAGAAATTATAAAAAATTGTAGAGTTTTATATCTTATTTAATTATTGCTTTTCAAGATGTTTGACAGTACTTGCACTTCACAGCCACTACCCCTGCTTATACAAATTTTAAAATATTTGACAATGAAGTGGAGGAGATTTTGTTTTTATACTTTCTCTCTAATAAAATAAAATAATATTAGTATGTAGGTGACTAAAGAAAAACATTTACTTGAATCCTAATAATATACAAATAAAATAAAGTGATAAATTTAATGAAGTCAAATAATCTAATAATGTAATTTTTCTATTAACTTTTCCTAATAATATACAAATAAAATAAAGTGATAAATTTAATGAAGTGAAATCAACTTAATCAACTATAATATAAGAAAAGTAAGAATTACTTATGAAAATTACATTATTAACCTTATTTCTTTTCTTGAGACCTGTCAAAAAAATAGTTTTTTTTTTTATCTTTTCAGACACCCTATTTACTGTTTTGCCCATCATTTTTGTTTGACACGAGTCCACTTTTCTGGTTTTTTTGTCTTTGTCTTTGCTACTCTTTCTCTCTTCACTGCCCATTCTCTTTTTTGTCTTTTAGTTACTCTTTCCCTCTCCACTGCTCTTATTTGGACAATTCAATGCTGTTTAAAATATTTAGTTATTTTGATTTATAAACGATTTTTATTTTTTTATATACCTTCTAATATTTGTAGTTTTATTTTATTTGTTACTATTTATTTTAATATGGAAATTATATTTAATTACTATAATAATTTTAACATTTACTGGATAATGTTTAATTTTTATACAATTTAATTTATAAAAAAATTTAATTTCAATAACTAATAAATATTTCTCAATGTATTGAAATTTTTTTAGTGTTGTTTAACATTTTAATATATTTTTATTATTCTTAGTTTTATTTTATTTATTATTATTTAGGTCAATTTTAAAAATACATTTACTTACTATAATATTTTTTTAATATTTATTAGATTATGTTTATTTTTTATATAGTTTATTTATAAAAAAATTAATTTCAATAATTAACAAATATTTGAAATCTACATACTCAAAAAATTAATATAAATAATTTAGTAAGATAGTAGTTTAATTTAAGAAATTAATTTTCAAAACTAAATAAATTTCATTTTTATTTTATTTATTATTATTTAGTTCAATATTAAAAAATTAATTACTATAATACTTTAAATATTTATTGGGCTATGTTTAGTTTTATATAGTTTAATTTATAAAAAAATAATTTCAAAATGTATTTAAATTTTATATTACTGTTTTATAATTAAATATATTATTACTTTTGGTTTTATTTTATTTATTATTATTTATTTCAAAATTAAAAATATATTTAATTTTCATAATATTTTAAATATTTATTCGATTATGTTTATTTTTTATTTAGTTTAATTTATAAAAAGTAATTTTAATAATGGTAGAATCGTTGCACAACGAAATATTTACTCTAGACCAAAACAAAAAAATGGAGTTAATTGGTTTTGAAATAAAAATTTATACCTTTAAAATTTTTCCCTTTTAAATATAAGAGTTACAATAAAAATTATTTTCTATGTAATAAAAACATTCAATTAAAGAGAATACAAATTAAAATTTTTACGTTTAATTGTTAATCACTAAGAAAAGATTAATACTAAAATAATATGATATTACAAATAGGAGTAAGAACAATTTAAAAAAGTCACATGAGAAATGTCTTTTTTGAAATCCATTAGATTGAACAACTCTTTTGAGTTTCATAAAGGATGAAGATACCTATATTGAATCACACAAAAAAAATAAAAATAAAATATTTTTCCTGAAGTCAGAAAAAAGGAACATTGTATTTAAATTACATAATGGGTATCAATTTTACATAATGAAATTTAAACCGTCTACTACTCACATTAGATTTTCAAAGTTTTCACATAAAGTTTTTCAGTCCTTGTCAAATCTCTACTACTCCTTAACTATAACTTTCCTCTTTATTTAAAAAAAGTCATTATCTTATCGTAATTAGAGTTAAAATATGAAAAGTCAAATTTATAATTGTAGCTAATAATTGATTCTTGTAAACAACAATAGATTATTCTGGCTGCATTTCTCAAAAGTAATTTTTTTTTCTTTAACAATTGATTATAACTAATAATAATGGATTATTTCAATGAGTATTGAAAAAAAATTAAACTCTCTCCATGCACTTTTGACTTATAATCTCTTATTTTTTTTATGTTAATTAATATAGATTACATGACTTTAACTACTAAAATTATAAGTATGTAATGTAACACTTAAATCTAAACATTTAATCTAAACATTCAACTTTTAATGTAAATCCAAACATTTTAAACTTTCAATAATTCTTAAATAATTATTGAATCTAAACATTCTTTTAACTCTTTAAGAGTTCTCCATAAATCATCATCATGAATAAGATTTCATTTTTCTTCATTTTACATCAAAATTGTGCTTCTATGTTAAGAATAAGGTATCAATCTTCTTCTTTAATCAACAAATAATTAATACATAATTATGTGAAAACTACATATCTAAAAATCATTAATAACAAATTTAGTGAAATAATATTTTAATTTAAAAAAAAATATTTTTTAGAAAAAATAAATTTTATTGATACTTATTAGATAATTCATTTAAATAAAAATGTATCTACAACTTTTTTTAAAAATTTAATAAGAGTGTTAAAACAACTAATCAAAATTTTAGTTTTTTTTTTCATTTTTGGTATCAATATTGGATATGATGGATATTGACAGACCAATTTTGAAACATTTTGAACAGAAGCCTATTTTGTGTGAGAGTTCTACAAAGTTTATGTGATTTCTATATAAGTTTTTATGTTATAATAACAATACTCTAAATCTATTTATTGTATCAACAACTTCTTTTATGTTTTACTATATCTATGTGTTCTATAAATTTTATTGTATTTATGTAACATCCCAAAAATACAGTATAAACTATATAATAAAATAATTATAATTAATCATAATTCAGATCAGTCTTAAAATTTAAAAAGAGCGTACGATCCTTGGCCGAACGGTCTTTACAAAATAGCAACACACTTAAACTGTACCAAATCAGCAAACATGACCGAACGGTTTACAAAATGAATTACCGATCGGTCAAATTACTCAAAGGGAAAGGTGACCACCTTACATTCAAACTAAACTACTGACCGAACGTCCTATTGTTCGGTCTTCACTTCTACTTCCACCAAATTTTCTTCTTCTAGCGCCTCTTCCAGCAGCTTGTCTCCTTCTGCTCACATCCACACGGATGATCATTGCAACGACAAGGACGAACGTACAAAACGAGACAACACAGGAAAACATAGGGTAAGCTTATGTAATTTAATTCAAGTATTACACATACATTTCACATATTCAGACACATCAAATACATTTCATCATACACTTCAAGCAAGGCCTATCACTAGACTAACTGTCCGGATGGTATGAATTCTGTGTAGCTACGACGTTCGTGCACCCGGGTGATGTAGTAGCTGGAATACTCTCATCAGCTGCCACCCGAGGTTAGTCCTATCTGTCCAAAGTACCCCTAAGGACTAGGACCTCCTGTCGTTCCCACGCATGACCTACCCTCCTCTACGTGAGGACGAGTACTCACGGAACATCAGGATGAACCGCCAGCTAAGCATTACCACATTCATACTTTACCATGTCAATATTCATCCAAGAGTCGTTCCTCCCTGGAACGCTCGTTCAAAATCCACAACCTTACATTCATCTCATATACTCTTTATCTTTTATAATTCTTCATTTTGGTGTCATCTTTATCACAAATTCTAAGAACATCAATTACCGAACGTTCATCCCTCTTCAGAACGAGGACGAACGATAGGAACGAGGCCGAGAAATCTTCCGTTCCAGAGTAGAATAAGACCAAAAGAGTTACTATTAGATTTAATGAATGAACCGGGTACAATTATATAATATATGACGACCGTTATTTACATCGTGAATCAGTTAAATTAACTGACTCTCGGGAGTTCAAACCAACACTCAAATTATAAATCAAGTATGGAGGCCTAGGTTGGATCCAACGAATGCAGACACGTTAAGATGTTAAAGAACCATATTTGGAATAATTCAAATACAGAAACCTAATGTCAGTCAATGACCGAACACGGTAAAAGAGATTCTACTGAAATTGGACGAACGCTGTTTCATCAAGATTGATAAATTAAAAATGAGTACGAGCGTTCGGTATAAGACCGAGCGCCACTCATTACGAGAGCCTGGGGTGAGACCTATCACTAATTTAAACTTATAATAGAAATATTAATAATAGTAAATATGATAAGACACGTTGGAGACAGTGTTTAAGAATAACAGAATATACAAATGCATGTTTACAAGATTTTCAGTTCCTCACGTAACACTCAGGTACACTACGTTTGGCCGAACGCTCAAACATAGCACTATTACAAGAAGGCGCTCGTCCTCAACTAGAATTCTTCCCAAATGAAAGAATTCAATTTCAAAGGAGTTTACTAGAAACACCGAACGATCAAGGACCGTTCAATGACGAACGTACATTATCATAGGGAAAGTTCATATTCAGATCTCATTTATCTTCAACTCATTTTTCAATACATCATTTCATAACTTTATAAATTCATATCAAAATCAATTTGCATTCTTCGTACAATCTATATCATTCTAATAAATCATACTCCACATAACACTCATATCAACATTCATACAATCCAACATATCAATCATCATGCATTATATTCATCTCAGTCCATTAACGATCGTTCATACAACACAATAAACATACAGATTAAATTAAATAAGCTTTCCTTACCTCTATAGTGAACGAACTTCCTTCAGACTAAAACTCAGTTCGCGGAAATACGATTTCTTCTACCCTCAACGCTCAACCAAACTCTTCAAACTAAAACAAGTTACAGAAAACCAAGATTGGCTCAGACAAGGTGACCGCATGCAACCAGAGCTTGGTTTGCATGTTCATAAGAACGAACAGCTAGGGACGAGAAACTTACCAGTTTCAGAATCCGGAAATGTTCTGCTTAAATCGAAGCTTGGGTCGCCGAGTGCTCCTACGGTGCCTGAGCGGTGATCGGAAAAAGAAAAGGGTGAGTTTTGGTAGAGAGAAGGGAGAGCTGTTTAGAGAGAAGGAGGAGAAATGAAGATCAGAGTTTTGGAGAAAAAGAGTGCATGCAGAGAGAGTGACGCGAATTTTAGAAAAATCAATTTTGTTTCAAACGAACGTCCGCTCTCCTGCTGACACCTGCATTCCACTATCTGATTTTCGGATCCTCGTTTCTTGACACGTGGCGTCCGCGCAGAGGGTTTTGGGTGCGTTTTTAATGATTCTGACATGAGAGGTTTGGGTGCGTTTTTCCGAGGTCTGACAATTTACATGTGTTTTATTTTATTGTACTTTTTATATTTTAGTTGGTAAAAATAAAAACTTTGTTTAAAATAATTTTGCATGTACATGTATAATGTAATAAATTTATCCATATATTTAATATAAAAAACGACATAAGATGACAAATCATTTCATATATTATTAGAAAAATTAAAAGTAGACATTGAGTATATCAATATATTAATTATATAAATTTGTCTAATAATACATATTACATCAAAATTAAATTAATCTTAATATATATATATATATATATATATATATATATATATATATATATATATATATATATATATATATATATAAAACAAGTCTCACTGTTGAAATACAAAAGTGGCGAGAGACAAAGAATTAATTAATCCAATAGTAGTGAGAAGGAGGTGGATCCAATAATATTTTAAGCGGAAACTATAGGAATTCTTCCTAACAAATTTTTAGGCTATTGTTATTTATATTAATTTTACACATTATTATTTTTTATATGGTTTAATCATCTTTGATGTCTCTGTTTATGTAGATTTATCTTAAATTGGTCCTTCAGTTAAATTTTAACTCAATTAGGTACCTGTTTCTGCAAAATTGAATCAATTGAACCATTTCCGTCAATTGGAGAGGACAGCGTTAACATTCCAATGATGTGGCATGCTGAATATGCAAATGGAAAACATGTGACAGAGTTAGGGTTTTACTGACGTGGAATTGAAATGAAAATACCCTTCTCGCTGCCGCATCCCTTTGACGGCACCCCCAGCTCCATATTCCATATCACTGTCCTTCCTTTCCCCCTACCACCACCGTTTGCCAACCTTCTAGCTTCGTCGATCTCTCCCCGCACGAGTTCATCCTCGTACTCCTCACCCTTGTGACCATCCCGATGCTAATTTACATCTTCATCTTCATCTTCGCCTTCAATTGCCCTTTGCACTGCCGTCGTCGGGATCCCTCCACTAGCAAGCCCTCCATCGCGTCGGAGGCTTCCCACCGTGAGATCGAACTCGCCAGCAAGGATGCAGGCGTTAAGTACCGGAAAGAGGATCACTCCAAGGAGATCGAAGACGAGCGTCTGGTGTGCCTCTCGGTGTTCGCCCACGGCATAGAAGTCCGGTAGCAACCATTCCTCTTTTCAGCAACACGCGTCAGGAAGTCAAACAGTACTTTAAGGCCGTTACGAGTCTGCAGTCCACTATGCATCATCTCGTCGCACTCGATTCCTCCTCCGAGAGCCTCGTTCAACTCCATCCAGGTTGCCATACAAACTCTATTTCGCGACGAGAAATTGCTCTACGACTACGTTTTCAGTTCAGCGGAGAGGAAGATCGCGAACTCGCGGACTCTGCGACTATGTTTTCAGCGCGACGACGTTGTTCGGCTTTCCAGAAAACGTGTCTAAGTGCAAGAAAACGACGGAGAAAATGTTCAGGATGTTGGACTTGTACAACACGAGTCCATCTTCTCTTCCGAATCAACCTCCTCCATCATATTACAGGTGTGTGCTTCAAAGGTGAGGCTTGGCGAGGGAGAGAGCATCGTGCAGGGATTTTGTAGTTGGAACAATGTTGTCGATTAGTGTTTTGTCGGAGCTTTCCACAACCTCGTTCTCGACGGAGATACGCGTCACGGTAGTTTCCGGGAGGAAGGGGGAGATGTTTTGGGAGAGCCAAGCTTGCGCGGCAGGAAGCTTGAGAGAGAGGGGATGGCAGCGTTCACCATTGTGACAGTTACGGAGATTTCGGTGTCGGCGAAGGTGCGGAGGATGTCGGGGTTGGCATCAAAGATTTTGACGCGGTCGATGGTGGTTTGAGTTTTGAGGGCGGTGGCCACCGTTGAGGGCGGTGGGAGATTTTCTTCCCACGTGCCATAGTTGACGTCGATTTTAGTGTAGGAAGCATAAAGTTGTCGGAAAAGGGTGCATGATAAAAGAAGCAGAAGGGAATGTGGTTGGCGAGGGAGAGTGGTTGGCAAAGGATAGCGGAACGGATCGCCTGACTGATATTGGTGCTCCTCTGCAAATTCAATGCCAGAGCGGAACTGCCACGTGCTGAGGATGAAAGAGCATTTCATCGAGTCACTACCATGTGGTTAACATTTGTTATATTAGCATGCCACTTAACTCAAAACATAACGTCGTTAATTCAAATTAACGGAAAGAGTTCAATTGATTCAATTTTACACAAATAGGTACCTAATTGAGATAAAATTTAACTAAAGGATCAATTTGAGATAAATCTACATGGACATATAAGATGATTAAAGCTTTTTATATTTGATATATAGTTTATATCTATATTTGTAATCATCAACTATAGAAAACAATGTACAAGGAAAAATACCAAAATATCCATGGTTAGTTGTTGACACCTGTTAATTTTTCTGACTTTTGGTCATTTCCAGTATCAAAATTCCTATCCATCAAAATTACTATTAACAAATTGATTTAAAATTACATATTTAAAATATTAAATGCCAAATTAAAAAACAATTATTCTATACTTACATCTAAATATGTAAAAATGGATTTTAATATGAATCAACTCAGTTTATCAAATATTTTATTTGAATTAAATTAAATAAATTTTAATTTTTTTAAGCGTGGATTGAATTAAACCTGACTTACTTATATTAAAAAAATACATTAATTAATTATATACTAAGAAAATAATATATAGTGTTATCAAAATGGATAATTCAGTCTAATTTGGTCAGGTCCATCACAGGTTGGTCATTTAGTGAGTTAATCCAATCCGGCTCATTTATTAGCGAGTTAGAAAAATTTGAATCCAGTTTGACTCATAATAGGTTGGTGGGTTAAACAAGTTAACTCTTTGACTTACTTAATTACAAGTTTGTTTTTCAAATCCAACAAAAATTACAATTTTTGTTAATTCAAATCTAAATAAATTTCAATCTAAAATGATGTTAAACTCCAAAGACAATTCAAAATATAAAAAATATATTATATAATCTAAATGTAATCCAAAGCAAGCAATAACAAAAAAGTTTCTAATATTGATCATTTTTGTGTTACTTATCTATTTATAATATTATAGTCTTGAAAGGATAAATCAATAATATTTTGATCTCTTGAAACATTTTTTTTCCTTATCCCATTCACAATACAAAGTAATAAATAATTAAATTAAATTAGGTAGGTTAATGAGCCAACTTGACTTACCGTGGGTTCAAAAATTGGATCAGGTTGAAAATTAACCCATATCAAAAATTTATGTTTTTTAAACTCAATCCAACCCAACTCGAATCCATGATAGGTCGAATTGACCTGTAAGTTCTAACTCATCTTTGACAACACCAAAAAAAAAATACCATAGTTAGTTGTTTGACACCCTTTTAATTTTCTTGGCTTTTTTGGTCATTTTCAGCATCAAAATTCCTACTTTGCCTATCAAAATTACTATTACACAATTACATTTAAAATTATACATTTAAAAATATTAAATCCCAAATCAAAAGAACAATTGATCTCTAAAGATGTTAACATGACTTTTAATTTGAGTTAATCTAACTCAATATGGACTCGAATATGGTTGAATTAAAAAAAAATTAAATATAAATTAAACCTAATGGAACTCATTTATATTACAAAATACATTAATTTTTTTATTACTTTACTATCCATCATAATTATATAATATTAGTGTTATCTAATACAACATCTACATCTACAAATTCATTAAATATATAATAACGCATCAACTTTTAGGATATATATTTTCTAATATGAGGTAATTGGAAAAAATGTGATGTCCTAATATTATCACGTTTAAATTCATACATTTTACATACTAAATTTAAATTTCAAATTTGTTACAATAATTTATATTTAATTTATCATTATTTTATATTTTATATTTGTTATAATAGTTACATTTTTCATCATAATAATTATACCGATCATTATACTCAACATAGGTTGACTATTATATTTGAAAACATTTAATTTCTAAACACAATAACTATTCATTGGAATTATTCATTTATCTAAACATTAAGTACTTTTTACACTCATAATCATGCACACTATTATGGTAAATTTTGATATAAAAAAATCCACATACAAAAAATATTTTAATATGTATTACAATATTATTGTGTAATTATTTAATTCTTTCTTTAAAATATTAAACTTTTATTTTAAGATTACATGTATTTATTATATAAAACTATAATAATTAAATATATATCTAACACGCACGGATCTCAGGCTAATTTGATTATATAACACAATATAAATGTAGCTATATACCGCTAGAAAGTGTAAATAGAAGTCCCAAGAAAACAAAATACAATTACTTATTCGTTGAACGTGATTAGTCTTCGTGAAATTTGATTCAGAATAATTTTAAATAGTAATTGTTAGTTATTAAATTGCAGGTACCACAAGCCTCACCCATTTTTTATTTTATCAATTTTTGAACCCCTTCCACCTGTCTGATTTAAGATTGATTTTTTATTATACCTCATGTAATTTTATTATCTATTTCTCTTAGAAAATAAAATATTATTAACTTTTGTTAATAAATTATTGGTAGAATTAATCCAAATATGAATGAAAGTCCACGTAAAAAGGCCAAAGTTAAACAATATATAAAATAAAATATTTATAATTTTATTGTTTTAAGATTTTAGGTTAAAAATAGTATTAAATGATTTATGTGAGGTTAAACTCAAGTTATATATGTAAATAATCTTTCTCTAATAATCTCTCAAAATAAATATAAACCCATTAATTTTAAAATGTTTTAATTTAACCTATTGCATTGCATAACGTGATATTACTTTAAAATATACTTTAGTTTTAGTTTTTTTTAGCTGTGATTTAATTATAGATTAGGTTCACCTTCCTCTTTCCTTTCTATCTTTCTTCAAATTGTCAAATTTGATGAGAAAATAAATTGGAAAAATCTAAAGATATTTCTTATGGGAATAGGATAATAAAATTTAAAGATATGAAATACTCAAATATAGCATTAATGTAGAAAACTAGCACCATGAAAATTGGGAATGTAGATTGAAGATACACAACAAAACTTTGAAAATGAAAAGCACAAAAGAATTCAAACTTTGACAAAGTGTGGCCATAACTTTGTTGTGAAAGGCTTACAAAGAATGATATATGTTGCCTGCCATATTTTGTGATTTATGTTGCTTGACAATTTGGTTGTTATCAAAATATATTTTAGTGATTGCACATTATATAGAATAGAGGTATATCAGTTTATATAGATTTTGAACACTGATATTGTGATATAAATATTATATATATAGATTTTGTCACTCTTACCGTATTCAAGATCTTAAAAAGTTCAAAAAAATTATCAATTTTATCAACAAAGGGTATTTTAGATAGACAGTCCAATAATCTGTCTGGTAATTTCATAGTTCTAGCATGCCCCAATTTCTTCCACATAACATGAGAGTAACTAATAAAGGTCATAAATGAGGAAGACAGGGGTTAACTAAACCCTAATCATTAAATTATAAAATTCAAGCGACAATATTATTCATCTCAGTACAAGGAAACATGTGACATTATAGATTACAGTTGGGCTTCTCCTTATTTCACAGTTGCATAAGCAAGGATTAGATTATGTTAAAGTAGACCTAGGTAGTCCGATGAACAATTCAGTCTCCACTTCTGAACTTGGACTGCTTTCTTCATACGGTTGATTTTCTTTCACTTCCTTTGTTCCTGGCTGTTGCTGGACACCATACTGTTTGCAAAGTTACTGTTAGATATAACATGGTGTTTGACTTTGTTATTTCAACAAAAATCTCCAAGATAAATTCTACACAGTTGTAACAGTACTGTAATTTCACCTGCTCACACAGCCTGGCATTTTCAGCATATAGGGTTCTTTCCTGTATTGTAATCAAAACACACTTGTTAGCATCTCTTTCCTGTAATCCAACCAGAGGTTTCTTTTTATTTCTTTCTTAAAAACTGCAGAAATCATGGGAAGTAAAAACAGTTTTGATTCTCCTTATCAAATCAAAGATAATCAATCATGAACACAGAATAGTACAAGACTAAATTTAAACACAAAACAACAAGAACAGTGCCTATTACAGCAGTTCAGATCTATATGTAGACAAAACATAAATGGTTGATATCAAAATCAACTTCAAACAGATGCAGATTGCAGTTGTCCCCATTTGGAATCATTCACAAATTCAACTCCAACCACGTCAACAATATGAGCAACTTACCTTTTCTTTTAGTTGCTCGATTTGATCCTTGTAAACCTGATTCTGAATATAAAAAAGATGGGGTTCAGATATTTATCGAATTGGAATATTAAAATTGAAAATTTCATGAGCTTGTTTTAGCTAACCTTTCTTGCACGAACATTGCTTACACTCCTTTCCAACTGTTGTTCTATCTGTTGCAGTTCTTCCAAGGAGCATGAACCCAATCCTTCTCCCAAGAGCTTCCTGAGGGATGAGTAGTATACATGCAACATATGTTCTCTTTTTTGTGAGTGGAAAGTAAAAGTGTATACAAACAGTATGTAAAAATGGATAGACAAGTAAGATATTGAACCGTTTTGAAGCTTCAAGAAGCTCAATCTTCTTCATCAAGTTTGCTGTTTCTTGCTTCAAATGCTGCAATGTATAAGGAAGTTTCATTCACTCCTCGGTATTCTAAAACTTAATATCTATAACATGACACAGTAAATAAAAATAGTGCTGAAAAATGTTAAGGACATGAAGAGGTTTCTATAATTTACAATTTTCAGGATTTATTAATAGTTTTCTTAGGAATTTTCCGTCACCTAGTTTAAATATCTATAGATCTAGATATTTGCCAGATTTTTAAATCTTTGGTAAATTAGCATGAAATAAGTTCTAGGGTTTGCATATATATTCTTTACTTTAAGAAAATAGATATTCCAAATATTAGAGCCCATCATCATTGTTACATCATTAGGATATGTGGTTTTTATTGGTATGATGTGCTTGAACTGTCTTAATGGATTGATATTCTGGTCTTTATTGGTTCGTGAATTTTTAGATTGTTTTGAATTTGAAGTATTGAATTCTTTGGAAAATGTTTGTGGAATCATTAGCATATGGTGCTACACTTTTGCACTCAGCACTTCTAACAGTTGCTATTACTCTGTAACTCAGTCCTGAAAGGAAAACCTCAGTGCTACGCCTGAGAATAAATTCTGTCATCTAAAATAAAATAGTGAGTTTATACAAATATAAAATTTTATACGTGAACAATAATTACTCCCATGAAAAATCATTTGGCAGAATTGATTTAGTGTTCGATCACTACATTTAGTATACTACATACAAATTTATCTTTCCATCAATAGTAACTAATGTGGTATGAGGTATTTTGAGATGAATTGTCTAGGTAAAACCTCAAATAATCTAATTCTTTGAACCTCACTAGACGGTCTAATACCATTAGATCCTCAGTGAGTTTTGTCGATAACAATCATTTTAAGTGTTTTGTCGGTTTGAATGTGATTAAATTATTTTAAAATCGTATAATATATTTTGTGACAAATGAAGGAAACATCAGACCATCTGGTGCCTATGTCAAAATCTCACGATAGACAGTTTAATAGATCATATACATTCTTAATTGAAATTTAATTTATGAACAAGCCATAACAATCAAATACTTTCTAGATAAATATTAAGTGTTGAAAAGATTTTCTTAACGGTAATGCTTTTATGATTTGCTTACAAAGAAACAAATTAGTCTATGTGGTTGTGTTTGTTGAAAATCTAAGTGAGTCCAAATCTCACATTGGATAAAAATGAGAAAATAGATCACTATATAAAGATGAGAGATCCATTAACTCATTATCTTAAGGTTTGTGAGAAGAGTGGTTCCTCCTTGATAAATCCAACAGTATTTTAAGTGTGATTAATTATCAAATCTGCAAATATTGTTTGAATTGTTTCCCTAAGAGAACATATATAAGCGTCTTGAAGAATAAAATTATATCCTTCTATATCAAGCTTGAAGGACAAACGAGAATGAGATTCACAACATAGACAATTCAAAAGATCAAGCAAAGCCAAATTAAACTGTATCGATAATATTGAAAAATCTATACAAAGGACTCAAGAAGAAGATGAAGTACCACCTTAAAATGTTTTTTTTTGGATGAGTGATAACTAGGTAATCCTTCACATTGTTCTTGCCTATACACGGTTCATGTTTCTGGAGTTCATGGTTATTTTTACTAGTTAATAGCATCACAACACTAATTAGTATGAATTTGAAGGTCTGGAGAGAAGCTACGAGTTAATCCTTAATATGGATTTTGATGTTGAACATAAGACTGAGAGATCCACTTCCTACTTCAGAAAATCCCCATATGAACTTAAAATTGAGAGGTGAAATGCAATCAAACATTTCAGCATCATTTAGAGGATTTATTACCAAGAAGTTCTTTCCACAAGTGGAGCAATATTTTGCATCATTATCAGTTTATATTCCTTGTCATGTGTTAGTATTGTTTTCGTTGTTTTATTTTCTCTTTACATTAAGTCTGTGCCTTATGTTTCTGTGACATTGATCAGTTTATCAGTTTATATTTCTTAATTTTTTGTTCTCTGTTTGTATATTGTCTTGGAACTTTTTGTGCCATTTTATGATATGTGATTAAAAAAATTCAACAAAAGGACAAGAGATCCCACAACAAAGCGACAAGATTGAATTCTTTTAATTATGATAAGAAGTATTATAGTTATTTTGAAGATAAGCTTTATATACCTTTTTTACATCTTGAATAAAGTACCAAGCAAAGCAGTTGACAAAAACTTCTTATTATCCCTGGATTGAAAATATGTCTAACATTAGACCTTAACATTTGGGTTGTTCAGCTAAGGCATGACCTTACAGATCATGTGAAAGAAAAAACAACTGATTTGTTACTTTGTTAATTATGTTGAATGCTCTTGATGCTATAAATTTTACAATCTCATCAAGATCCTTTTCTGATATTGAAAATGCAAGATTTCTGAAGGATTTGAAGTTTGTTGAGAAAAGAATTATCTTTGAAGATGTTTCTAAGAGTGACATTGACTTTCCTCCTCAAGCACCACTTCTAGAACAATTTCAACAACGTTAAGATATGGTGTATTAAGATGGTCCTTTGATAGAGGAGAAACTAACATTTTGAATGACTAAATCATCTTTATGCTAAAAAGGATGTGTGAGCTTTTGTGTTGATGTCCAAAGACAAGTGTTCAAACGCTTTCATGCAACTGAGGAAAGGGTAAAAGGTAAATGGTAACGTGCAGAAGCAAATAATGGCGGCGGATATGATCCATATGGGTTCTAGTCTAAGTATTATTATCAAACCAAATTAGAGAAGACAACTTAGAGATCCCAAGATATATATATACTCCCATGACCATTTTAGGGGTCATGGTTGCAAGAAATGTGTCAATAGAAATGAAATTAGACTTTAAGTCTAATTCAATTCTACGACATCAGTTTGTAAAATAGAGTTTGCAATTCACGTTTATACTCTAAATTGGTGTTATTTCTAGTTGAGGTAGAACAATAATAATGATGATTTTACATATAAATTTTAGGATATTTTAATTACTACAAAATTACCTATGAATTTAGTATTGTCCTTCACAAAATTTTTTTGAATCAAAGTATATGTTTGTTCGTTGGTTTGGGAGAGCTAAAAACATAAGAAGAAGCCGTCTAACATGAAGAGACAAGCGGTGTAAAACCATGGCAGAATAGGTAAAATTTTTAAATGAATCACGTATTTGAGTTAATAAAACTACCATAAAGGAAGAGAAATCTCAAGAATAAATGGATGTTGAAGTTGATATATCAAAGGAGATTTGCCCAAAACCCTACAAAATTGGTTGTGAAGGGCTTAAATAGAAAGAAATGAATCGAATCAAATATTTGCAATCACAGTTGCGTTTAGCTTGGTAAATAATTTGAATTTGAAAGTTAAGTTTATATCTTATATTTTTTAAAAAGGTAATCATTGTTATGATAAATTGGTTAGTTTAAGATTGATCAAGAGGGAATCTTTATATGATATCCTAAGCTGTCTTCTAGTATTAGTAATGTAATGCATTTTTTTCATAATCGATACTACTTTATGTTTAGGGGTATTTAGGTCGTATGAGTTTTTTTATTTTTTTTTTATTTTTATCATGAGTATTGGTGATGGTCCCTCATAAGTATTTTATCATTTTATTTTTTCAATAATTTTTTTTCAATATAAAAGAAATCTTGAGGCTTAATTGAATTTTAATATCCTAAAAATTTTGAACATTTTTAATTGAATTCCATTAAATTTTTTTATTTTATTGAATATTCATTTTTTATTTATTTTAAATTAAGTTTGTCATTTAATTTTATATTAATCGGATGAAATGACGGATATCTTGTTATGTAACCTTGCTTAGTTGTTTTTGTTTGTTAAAAAATGTCAAAGTTTTGTGATTAATATATGTGTTAATGTAAAATGCCAAATAATTTTTATTACTTTCATTGAAAATATGTTAAATAACAAGGTCATACTCCTTGTTGACTTCCATGTCATCATCTACCATCTACCATGACTAAGGGATCATCATAACTATTAATGTATATGACGATAATAGTTCTTATTCAACAAGTCTTCAATAAAAGCAATAAAAATCACCTATTATTTATACTAACTGCAATATCATTTGATATTAATCACAAATCCTCACATTTTTCAGTACGTTAAGACAAGTAAACAAAATGACATGAAAAATAACAATTGTCACCTAGTTAATAAAAAAAATCAAAAGACAAACACTTAAATTGAAAATGTAAAAATGTTTAGCACTCAATAATCTAAAAATTTGTAATAGGAACCCAAATTAAAATATTCAAATTTACGAGATGTGAAATTTAATTAAGCCAACTCTTGAATGTATATTACCTTGATATTTTTTGGCAATGTGGGGCCTTTTATGTTCAACGTTATTAGGACTAATATAGAATATAGGGTTGAGTTAGATGATTGATAAGTTGGTAAATACATTGTTTATTTTGGACTTACACCAGTGAAAAATTTATATTTTATAGCAATAAATTACATCTATTTAAAAATAATAATTGTATATGAAAACACAATGTCATTTTAGTAAACAAGTATATATATATCATTAATTGGACTAAGAATCAATGTAATGTGTTTTAAATAGGTAGCTATTACATGCTTGTGCTCACAAACAATGTAATATATATATTTTACATCAATTCTCAATCCAATCAAGGTAATGTGTCATGAAAAATTTTTATTACTTATTTTTCCACTTAGTCATGCCCTTTGTAATTCTTTTTTCCCATGATCCATACCCTTATACTTTTTCTTTTTCTCCTCTTGCTCACACCATTACTTTTTTTACATTTTGCACTTATAGTTGACATCATCGTCATCGCCCTCACACTGGTAATCACTATCGTTACTGTCACCCCTCATGCTCAATTCAGGAATGTTGTGTTACTCGACTACCATTGTTATTCATCACCATCTAGTTATGTTGGATTTTGTGTTGTTTTTTTCTGCTAACCATCATTAGCCAACCACTATCTAACCCACTCCACACATTGTGCAACATCGTTGGCGCCAACTATGAACACAAACAACCAAGTGTCACATGCTCATCTTCAAACTTTGTGGGCCTGCGTCACAACAACACCTTCACTTGTGACACTACACCTCTAACTTTTGTTCTTGGTAACAACCACTCTCAGTGTACTCCAATGATGTTGGAAGAACACATACTAAATCAGTTCTTTAAGATAACTAATGTGTGACACATATTACATCAATTTAATAACCAATGTAAAATATAACACACTTATTACATCAGTGAAATCTACATCAAATTTATAACCAATGTAAATACCAATAAGTTAAATGTCAATTTTGTATTGCTGACAAAGAAGAATTTGTTTTCTTGAATATATGTATTTCTTTGAATATGGATTAGGACAATCTAATTGTCCTTATTCAATGTTTTTTTTCTGATAAAAAAAAAGCCACTGATGACTATTAAGTCACCTTCAAAATACAAGTGTCCAACTTAAAACACACCAAATCATTTATCTACTACCACAAAAAATTTTGCAACTTCTAATGTGCCAAAGACCATCTCTTTGACTCCTAATTTGGTTAAGACACATTTAGTAAGATTTAGTTTGGATGTCATCTCATTGTTATTTCATTTGGCAGATTTTCTTTTAAGTTAAAGTTTATCATAACTATTATTTTAGTCATCATTGGCATGGTTTTTCTTTTACTCAAGATAATCTTTGTCAATATCATCGATATTTATTTTTTAACTCGTGACTTTTTTTTTTGTTAAAGTCACTAACACAAAAGGGACTATAACAATACAAATGTAACGTCTATCCAAGAAAAAACAAGGTAAAAAATAACCGATGGTATTTTTATAAATACAAGTTTAACGTAAACCCCCACTAAACAGACATTTATTGGTGATTTGATGTCGCCCCCTTGTATCTGATGTCCAAAGATGTCAATCCTCCACTTATCCCACATCAAATGGTTTTAAAATATTAAAAACCCTAGCGTGAAGTTCATTTCTTTACACTATTTCTTCACACTTTCTCTTCCCAAGCAAACCAACATATGAGACGACGACCATAGTTGTATTTTGCTTCATTTTACTCAAATTCATGTTCCTACATTGTCTTGGTTGTGATTTTTGTTCGTATCGATTATTTTGTGTGAGGTGAGCGTTTTGAACCACTTCGAGTGGTGGCGAGTTATCCATTTTCCATTGTCTGTGACTCCTCCTCCTCCACTACTCAACGACGATTTTGAGAACACATCCTCCATCATTGTGGATCAAGGCTTGGATACAAGGTTAGTTTGGTTTGTGGCTTGCATTTCATTTTGGTTCCCATGATTTGATTTATCTTGGCCAAATTGTTTAAGTGATTTGAGAAGAAAAAAAATTGAAGGAGTTTTTTTAACCAAATTTTTTTGTTAGAATGTTTAGTATTAAATATTTAGTTATTTAGTTTTTGTATTAGTTTTATCGTAGTTTTAATATGAATATTTAATTTTATTAGTTTTATTTTAGTACGTGCATTTTAATTTATATTATGATCTATTTAGTGTTGATTATTAAATTTAATTGTTAGTTTTTATTAGTTAGCTAATTAATTATAAATTTATTAGATTTTGATGGTTTATATAATTTAGATTTATTAGATTTGTTGGAAGAATTTATAAATTAAGTTTATTTTAATTAAACATTGAGTGAATCTTAGTTCTCATTTGAAATTTAGTACAAATGATTAAACTTTCAGTTGTTTGTATTAAATTTTGAATTGTCTGATCAAATAGTTTGAAAAAATTATTTTTCATAATCGCTATAACGTGTACATTGAAATTTATGCATAAATTTGATAATATTTCAGTTGAGACCATTTTGTATTGTTCTCTGGATACATACTTGATTGTGGTTATGAGTCATCACTTTCATTTCGTGTACATCGGAGCCCAATGCAAAATGTTGCTAAAATTTTATCAAATTTATGATATTAGACTTCTTATAAGAGTTAGAAAATTATGAAAAATATTTTTTCCGAATGGGTAGGGCCCTAACTTGTGAAAGTTAAAAATTTGAGATTGGTGGAGTTTGTTATGAACATAGTATGGAACAAAGCTAGATGAATGAACGTGACTTCAATGAAGAGTATGAAAGTGGAGATTCTGAGTTCTTACAATATTATCAAGAACATGCAATCTTTGTGAACGGGACATACTTTTGTCTTTGTGTTCATTGTCTTAATCAAATACATTAGGATTTGGACATAATGCGTGTGTGGGTACAATTTGTTGTCTTGCAATATATTTTGTACTTTTTTTCAAATCATCCACTTAGTTATATTATTATTAAATTATGTTTCTAATAATGTTTCCAATTTAGTTAGAGTTGTGAGTAAGCCCAAAGCACAATAAATTCAAGTATTATATCAAAAAGGTTTAAACTTGTTCATCTTAAAGTTATTAATTTTCGTATGTCAACTTATGATTTTGATGTGATTATTTTTCTTGTCATGTTTAGTGTAACATGTAAAAACATTCATGAGGACGTGGCTATTACGTCATGTCGTGGATAAAAACAATCATTTGAGCTGCAATTAGAGATGATTGAACATAGATAATATATATATATATATATATATATATATATATACCTAATATTCAAGAATCCATCAACTACAATGGATGATACTACTAAGAAAATAAGATAGGAGTGGATAATGTATGTACTGGAATGTCAAGAGGACCCACTATAGCATCCTAGGACAAAATTTTGATTATGAAAGTTTTAGTTTTGTCTTTATAGTTTTAATTTTGGTATCTTTTAGTTTTGATAGAAAATCTATGCTCATCATAAATTTAAAGACAAGACAGATATCAAATGCTACCAAATTTTAGTTTGAAATAGCATTAATTAGACATTAATGTGTTATGATAATCGTCATTAATGGACGTGAGACTCTCAAATAACTAACGTTCTTACACTGTTTTTAATTACAATGTCAATTTGATATGTGTGAATCCTACATTAGAGTTTCCTCTAATGTCAATTGTTAAAAACAATTGTGTCAAAAGTCATTGTGTCAATTGAAACTATTTTCATTTGATGTTAATTGTGATTATTTTTCAATTAACATCAATTACTTCTTACTCGATGTTGAAGAGTTATTTTTTAGTCTATGTTAGCAGGATTTTTTTATGCATTTTATTGAAACTATCATCAAATAAAGTAAGTCAAAATCTTTTAGTCAACATTAATAGAAATGATTTCACATATAATCTTCGATAAGATTTTCTCCACCATTATTAATGAGACTATTTTTCAGTAGATATCGACCAGATATTTTTCTTTATTAAATTTTATAGTAGTTATTTTTTTGGATTCTAGTTGAATATTTTTATTAACTTTGTCAGTATTATAATTTGATGATGACTTTTACATTTAATATTTTTGTATTTGGTGATAATCGAAAGTTTTTGTCTTATATTTTTTAATCAATTGTTTAATGTAACAAAATATTTGAAAAAAATGAAACAAATTTAAAATAAATCGAATTCAAATTCATTTTAATTTTCCCTGAAACTATAACTTTTTGTTTTACCTAATGAGAACGTAAAGTAGTAGTACAATATAGTGTTTGTATTGTTTATAGTCATATTCTAGAAGCATATAATAAAACAACAACTAAAAGGAAGAAGAAAAAGCTAAAACAAAATTCGAAATAATACCTGCATATTCTTCTCATCAGATCTGTTCACTGTTTGAGCACTCCTGTTATGCCTGCGGTAGCGTTCAATTGTCTCCTGCATGCTGTTTCATCAAAACCCAACATCACTAACTCATCCATCTCAACAAATCAAAACTTCCTTAAACATCACAAAAACAGACACAACATATGTGATCAATGTCTTCCAAACTTTCTGCCACTCAAAATAATGTTTTATCTTCCACGCAAAATGACAAAACCTGTTACATGTCAAACAAACAATATGCACCATTCAATAGTAAGGTATGTTCTAATTTCTTCCTCATTTATTTTGGATATTGTTTTATTCTACAAGGTTAGGTTATCCCAGGTTATAGAGACACTAATATAAAAGAATAAAACATAGAATTTTTTTTAAGGTGTTCGTATTGTCACCTTTTTATAAAAGAAAATTTCAAAAATTTGTATATTGAAATCATGTGTCTATTTCTTTTTTTAATTATGACAATCCTTTCGTTAAATATAAAGCAATCCAATTCTACCCAAAAATTTCATATCATATAATTTAGGATGTTTTGGTGAGATATTTAAATGATTAGATCATTGCATTTTAACAACTAATTTTTATTCATTGAATAAATGCTTCTGAGTTATCTTTATTAGACATTCTTATTGCAAAAATGTGACTTTATCAAGACTTTAGAAAGAGAAGCCACAAAATTCCTACTTGTGTGCTTAATCGTGACATTAATCATATAAATGACCCATATTTGTCCCTTTTAATTATAACAATTCAAATTTTATTTTATGGTATATCATCAAAATGACATCCTACTATTACAAACTATTTTGGTTTCGGACTTCTTAGTGCAGAACTTATAACAATAAATATAATTAGATTTCAATTTTATTTGTAAGAAAAATACTAGGTATGCTAGAAATTATAGTACATGGCAGGTTAGAGATTTAGTTTCTATCGTTACTACGAGATTTTATATAACAAAGCAATTGCACTTGTGCTCCAAGTTACAAATTTTGAGTTCATATTTGTTAATATATATATATATATATATATATATATATATATATATATATATATATATATATATATATATATATATATATATAAAGTAACTAAGATACATACAATTCTAGTTGTACTCTTCTATTGTAACTTAATGGTGGAAAGCAACTTGAAAAGGCTAATGGTCAATAACAAAGATTAGACTTATAAGGTGTGTATCTCTTAATACTCGTGTTCTTTAAAAGTGATGTGTTTTTCTAAATGGATACTCCCTCATTTAAATTTTCAATAATTCTAAAATTTACACTCATTTAAATCTTTCAATATAATCATTACAATTTTACTTTAATATTATCCTTAATAACTACTTATACTAATCTAGATTACCCCATTGTTAGTCACAAATCAATTAGGTGAGATTAATCTTCAGTATATTATATATTCATAAAAATGTGTATTATGAAAAATATGTTTGTTTGTACTGTTTTCTTCTCTTTTATATGTATATTCTCAATAAGTTTATGATTATCGAGGAGTATGATGCCTGTCTAGTTAGAATGAATTATGATATTTTTTATAAAAAAAGTAGATAAAAGTGTAAGAACATTTTAATAAAAAATTATTTACTAAACAGTTTATTACTTTTCTCAATATGTGTAAACTCAAATAAATTCAAAGTTACAACTCAAAAGAACCAAAATGTGTTTTCTTAAACTGTCTGGTTTCAAATGTGTTCTCTTTCCAGTTTGTAATTTGTGTTTAAAAAATAATATTGATATGGGCAGAAATGATATTGTAGAAATATCGAAACTTAAAGTATGGCAACTAAAGGGAAAACAAGGTACTGTTAGAAATAAAGTATTTATGATTTTGAAATATCTTTTACTTTATTAATTTCATACTTTATGAAAAAAAATTGTTAAATAAATTCATTTTTTCTGTTGTCTTCACACCAAGGCATGTAATTACACGTAGGTTCTAATTATTTAAAAAAACTATCTTTGCAAAAATATATACATTTTGAAATTTTTTCCTAAAGATCCGGTATCCGTACACAACAGAGCAGGTTTTTACCTGGTTATACTTCAAATCAAACTAAGATCAAAACATACGAATGTAAATATGCAGCTCATATTCCAAAGACTGACCTACATATGCACAAAACGTACATACAAGATAAGATAGTGTGCACATGTCTGCCAAAACTTTTTTCATAAATTACTTAGAAGAAAAAAAATAGTTTTTTTTTTTAATTTATCCATTATTAATTAAAACTTTCTGAAAGTTATCCATTTTTAGTTGTTTATCTCTCAAACTTGTTTCTGAAAAAAATTATACAAATAAGCTCCACATATTTTTTGTCATCATGGGTAGAAAAATAAGCTATTAATAATAAATGTATGAGCACAATTGTGTTGGAATATTTGGTGTTAAGTTTCTATAAACAGTTAACACTACTAATTTTATACTCACTTAGAAGAGCAGATAAAGTTAACACATTCTTCTCAAATTAATTTGAACCTGATTATATTATGAATTACTCACTATCTTTTAAAATATTCTCCCCATAATTCCATTCAACTTCTTAACAACCAAAACCCTAGCCATCATAATCAAAGACATTACAAGCTAAAACATTATACATGAAATTAATTTAGCTTTAAACATTTCATGTTCATGTATTATTTGTCTTTAAACAAGCATAATGTATCACAGCTTGGATAAATTTAATCTAATTTCCCCCATGCCTTTTCATACATTCGTAATGCAAAGAAAGTCTGAAAATTTTATATATTATGTAAAAGGGTATAAGTATCTTTTTTGTTACGAATATACTGTATTTAGGTAAATTTATTGGTTGGTTTATCTAGAGTTCTAAGTAGACAGGTTAATAAACATGCATGATGGAAATTAAAGAATTTTCACTTGAATAGGATTATGGCAAAGAATATATTATATTTTTTACCCAAAAACAAGAGAAGAATTACTAGGAAGTAATGAAGATGGAAAAGTTAATGAAATGACATGCACAGGATACAAATTAAGGTTGTTAAGACAAAAGGAAATATCATAGTTATTTGTGTAGCTAAGAACATATCAAATTCAAAAAAACAAAAAGGTTGTCTCATATACTATTATACGATAAACTGTTCTCTTCAAGTGAATATTAAATTTTAAAGGGATAAAAAGAGGTGAAAAAACAGGTACAAATGAATATGTTAAAAGAAAAACTGGAATATATATAGTAAAAAATACAAAAAAAAATATTGACTAGGAAATGGATTAAGATATTTTGCCACATGCAAAGAAAGCTATTGGAAGCATAAAGTAAGGCTATTAGATAGCAGGGTTTTAGCTATACAAAAGGAGAAAAAAAAAAGAATATTGGAGAAAAATATCAATAGGGATTGCATGATGAATAATACTTGAAGTATTTGATTTTTATTTAGTTAAGTTCACTAAAGTCATACAATTCTATTAATTTCATTAATTGATATAAGACTGGTATTATCACAATTATCTGGGTTTCCATGATTACGTTGACAATTTTCAAACTTATTTACAGCTAGTTGTATAATGATGATTGGAATATACCTTATCTTGAACTTTAATAATATTCTTCTTTGCTTATAAAAGAAAAATAAAATTTATATAAAAATCATAATTGAAAGCAAACTTAGGTGAGTAAATGAGAAATTCTTGATATTCAGCTCAAACTCAACAAGTGGCAGCAACACACCAAAAGGAAAAGGTAATAAAAATTTGCACAAACGACAATAGTCACAACAAAAACCCTAGCAGCTCGTCATCAACCACGGTTAAAATACTCAAAAGGCGAAATTCAAATGCCAAGAAAGCCATCATCATAAATTCCAAATTCAGGTCACAGATTGATTACAGTTAACATTTTAAGGATTTATTTAATAAAAAATTGGTTCCATACACCACAAAACAATTGCCACAAGCAGCCAACAAATAAGTTCTTAAGCTGTTGTACTAAAAGAAAAAGAAAAGAAACACACTTCTCTCGGTAATATAAAAGAATGAGGCTACTAAGAACTTGTTCAGTATATAGAAGTAGTAGTACTTGTGTTGAAAACATGTCATTTGACAGTTCACGTGAGGGGAAACCAACTTGTTTAGCAGCACAATACAAGTTCTTTCAGTTAATGATGCATAAAAAACATACAAGTTGATATTAACATTCAAAAACATTAATCACTTTAAGCCAAATATAAAGAATCAAAGCAAGTAAAAGTATATTGGTGTATATAAAATTTGTACTGCTGAACTTCGAAAAGATTCTGATAATTCAGGTTCTCAGATAACACTGCAACTTTAAAGAAAAATTGTATCACATCATGCTTCAAGCATTCAATCGAATGGTTGGAATAATCCTACAAACATACAATGGTACATTACTTGTAATAAAATATTTTCGATTGTACTTTTTATGCTACTCGACAAGAAAGAGAAAAGGAAAAAAGGAAAAGAAGATGTACTGATAGATAAGGTTTTGAAGTTATGTTTGGAGAAACCAAACCATTCTCATGTCGTACTTAGTTACTAACTGTGGTTATTAAACAAATAGATGAGACCAAATTAAATAACAACTTGCAGATTCAACTATGATCTAGAAATTCTTACCATGTTAATAATGAAAACATAAACAACCTCGTAAGGAGGTTTAGTGTGCCCCTACTTGTATCGGAAACTGTGGTGATACACTGCCCATTATTTCATGGAACTTCACAAGCTCCTTGCTAATGGAGTTTTCCTTTTCCTTTTTTTTTGGCAAGTTGTATCAGTTGAACGAATTGCCCACTTAGTTTAGTCATATGAGAGGTCTGAATCATGAGACATTATATTTCCCCGCCCACAAATAATATTAATTTATTAATGCAGGAAGACATTACTGGAGTCATATAATCATAGTCATGTAGTGCATGTCATTATATAGTCCTTTCACTTTCAATTATATCTCTCCCAAGAAATTTGATGTCAGTATTTTAGTACATACGATACTGTGCTCTATAACCTGCATGCATGTGATGGCTCTTTTTCCATTATTGAAGGAAATAGTACAGCTCCTCTCAATTTTTCCCTACACTCTAAACTCACCCTTTATTCAATTACAATGTAGCCTAATACAAGATATCATAACGAGACTTTGACACCACTTTGAATTATGCAACACGCATGTGACTATGATCTAACGTACGAGAAATGAAAAATGAGGTAAGGAAAAATGTAAGTGGAAAATGGGGTGTCAAAAGATTCCTATAGAGGAAGCAACGCTTGAAAAAGTTAGTAGACATATCTTATCCCCCCAAAACGCAAGAGTTGTGAAATTTTAAATGGTGCTCAAATCCAAAAAGCCAAGTTTCATAAGTGAGAGAAAGTTAGAATTAGGTTCAATGCAGAAGTACTTTGAAACACTTTGGTGATTTGTATCGCTAATCTTTGTCAGAACTTGTGCTTGTGCTTAAGTTAAGATTAGCACTTCACATCAGTACGAAAATGTAGCTTATCAGAGAAAGAAAAATTAGAACACCAAGCAACCAAGTCATTTAATGTCATTTAATGTCATCAGATATTGAGGTGTTTCCCTAAATCACTTAAACTCTTGAATCTAAAAACAAAACCTTTTTCTGTTGCTCAGCTCCTTGAAGCCCCAAAAGCAAAGGCTTCAAACAAAACTCAGTAGGTGCTATCTAAGGTCAGCATACAAAACTGAGTTAAACTAAAATAGCTCCTTAGCCCGTATCTCTTATCCACCATTATATTTCTGTGATTATGATGAAGATCTTGAGAACAAGATGAAGGAGAAACACATTCATATATGTATATACACGATTTCTACTTGCTACAAATTTGGAAGGAACCTTTGCATGAAGAGGGAAAAAAAATACCATATTTAGCAAATACAGCACAATCACACAAAGCAGCAATTTATGACAGAAAGCACAGAAAAAAGAACTGTTACGAGTATCCATATGTTGTATACATACCTGGAGCTTGCAAACTCATAAAGCTTTCCTCTTGGAGAGAAAATGATGAGAGCAACCTCAGCATCACAAAGAACAGAAAGTTCAAAGGCCTTCTTCAGCAACCCATTGCGCCGCTTGGAGAAGGTAACTTGCCTGCTTGTGGCGTTCTCTATGCGCCTCATTTGAGTCTTTCCTCTCACCATCTCTACACAGCTCTGATGTGGGAATCAGCAACAAAAAGAGAGAAGAAGAAAAAGGGAAAAGAACTATGTAAGAAAAACGCCTTCGTTTTCCACAAAAAACTGAAAAAAGTACACTACTGTAGTATCTCAAAGGAGTTCTCACCAAGTAAAACAAACCCAGAAACTATGCTTTCTCCTACGAGAGGTTTCCACCAAAATTGAGCCTTCTCCTAGCAAGATTTGAAAACCCAGAAAAGCTGAAACTCAGAAGATTCCAACAGACGAGAATCACACATCAAAGGCCAAAAATAGTGTTATTCATGACTTGTAGGAGGATAAATGAAATTGAGGCCTGAAAACAAGCAGAAGAATAACCGAAGACAACAGAGCCCAGATATGCAGATTTTAAGGAAACAGCAAAGTAAAAGTAAATGTACATGAGTTCCGAAAAAGGATCTAGACAAGAAGAACCATATATCCGAGAGATTGGATTTTCTGTAGATGAAAAAAAAATATGTGATTGATGGATAATTGATTATTCTTACCGGTTAGAAAAAGGAAGTTGAAATTGTAGTTGTTGTTTCTCAATAAGCCATGAGGAGGGTTTTGTCAAAAGGGAATCAGATTTGCACCGAATTAGCAAAATCTGTAAATGTTTTTGAGCAGTGAAGAGAGAATAAGGCACAGAAAAGGGAAGAAAACTAAGAGGGGTAAGTGTGAGAGAGAAGGAAAAGAAAGAAAGTCCCAAAAGAGAGGTAGCAAGAAGTGCAGAGAAACACAGAAAAAAGTGGAAGCACGCACATAGACTAATCAGACCAAGCTTTCCTTATTCATCCACCTATTCCCCCATTGGTTCCCCGAGCCCCACCATATTAAGAAACAAAATGTTTTATTATAATAGAAAATTGGAACCTCATCCTTTTCTTGATTTGGTAAAAACCAAGTCCAGCGTCCAAAACAGAAACGTTTTAGTGTCAAAGGTATGGAGAAATACTAAAAATCTTAAAATGATGCCCCCAAAATGAACCTATAATATAATAATATAAAGGGAAAGGGAATCAAAACCTCATAAAATATTATCTGTAAACTTTTTAGGAAATGGAAAACGAAAATGAAAGGAGAGAGAAAGAGAGAAAGAGTGTGGGACCGCAGCTGCAGAAGTGCATGAAGTGTGGGACAGGGAACACAGTTAAAAAGTAAGAAAGTAGTACGATGGTAGAAACACATCAACCTCGTCCGTACGATGACGTACATGGCTAGCCAATCACAAACTGAAAACGCATCATCTTGTCATCAAACACTTTATGGTGACTTACTATTTTTAATTATTCTTCTTATTGTTATTCATTGTTAATTCTCATTATTGTTACGTTTTTAGCTACAACTTCATTCTTATTCTATCTACTCTCTCCACTCGTTGACCAATACTTTGCTTTCCTTTATTTTATAAATCTTTTACTCTCATCATTTTATTATTATTCACTTTTATAATTATCTTTGTTTATTTATTTATTTATATATACGTGTGTGTGAAAAAAGTAAAGTATAGTAACGTTTGAACAGGTCAACTGCACGAAATTTCATTATTGTTACTTACTTACATATTGAATTCATTTTGGTTTATTAGTTTATCTGTTAATTAATATTTTAAAATGAAGTATAAATAAATTGGAAGCAAATTATATATGACTAAACTTATGTTTGTAATTTTGAAGACGCAAACGCCATTATTATAGTTTTTGCTTCTGGCAGCATGATTTTGTGGTAAACCAATGAGGCCAATTGGAGTTTGTAACGTAGTTTCAGGTTTTCAGAGGTATTTGTGGACAGAAGGAGAGAATAAACCAAAATATCAGTATTTGCTGAGTGTTTATAAAATCATAAAATGAAGAATATCAAGTTTTAAGTTGCTCAAAAATTGTTTTTAATTATTCAAAACTGACTTATTTACTAAACAAATGTATAAAGAGTAAACATATAATAATGATAATAATAATATCAACAAGCCATCAGATTGAATAGTGATAAACTTTATTTTTTTTTAGTTTTACATTTGAGATTGAGATTAGTCATGTCAAAGCAGATGATATTTAAATTTGTCTTCCCAAAAAAGGCATATCAAACAAAATGATGAACAAATTCAATGTTGTTTTTGTCATCCAGATTTTTAATTACTTGAATGAAATATTTTTTATTTCAAGTTTGTGAAATATGACTCAACCATATTAATACTTTGTTCAAGCATCTGGGTTTTGTTAAATCAAATGGCATGCATGCCACAAATTACATTTATCAAGTCCTGAAACATGAGACTATTAATGTAATTTTCATACGTTGGCTTTTTAAATAATTAAAAAGAAAATAATAATAAATACATCAAATGCATAGCTTTAATGTATTATGATGTTATACGATGTTGTTGCAAATGACAATGTCTTTTCTACCATATTTTATAGGTTGGACCACTTTATGCACAGCAAAAATAACACAAAGAAAAGGAATAAAAACAGAGAAAGAATCATCTCTTCCATATTCATGCAGTCACTCCAATTAGTCCTCCACCACTTGGGTTTTAGGTTTTGTTTCTTTCTGTATTGTTGTTTTCTCTTTTTTTTTTCATTTTTATTTTATTATCTATCTTGTTGCAAATATTTCCTACGTTTAATGTTTTGACAAAGGAAAGTAGAGGATTGAAAAAAATAAAAAAATAAAAAAAATTTAAATATATATGAGTCTCGTAAGTTATTCATATATGAATCGATGCCATCTTACTACATTTATTTTTAATAACATTGATTTTAAAGCAACATATTTTTTATAAAAAATATTTTAAAGTAAAAGTTTTATAAAACGTGCACATCTATAATTTTTGTTTATATTTCAATTTTTCATAATTTAATTATTACGTTAAGATTGAAAATTATTTTTTATAAAATTGATGTTTTAAATTTAATATTTCGCTATCGCCCAATATTAAAAGATGCTATGAGAAATAAACGAGTAGTTGGCAATAAACCACGTAACCTTCTTCTCCTCCTACCATTCATCGTAAAATGGTTACAGTACTTGAAACCATAATTAAACTAAAGGAAATCTAGTATCTTTAATAGTATATTTAAAACTATGTTTATATAAGGCTAAGTAAAAGTAAACACTATTGATGTAATTTTTAGTAAATGTTTTTAATATAGTATTTTAATGGAGATGTAATATTTAGTAAATGTTTTTAAAACAGTGTCTAACCTTGTTATTAAATATGATTGTTTCAAGAATAAGTATAGTATTGTTAAAATGGATAGTCTGATCGAATCCAATTCAGTTTATCACAAGTTGGTCATTCAGTGAATTGATCTAATTCAGTTTATTTATTAACAAGTCGAAAAATTTGAATTTGATTCGACTCACCACGTGTCGGTGGGTTAAACATATTAGCTCAATATCTCACTTAATTACGAGTGTTTTTTAATCTAAAAAAATTGTAATTCAAATTTAAATAAATTTCACTCTAAAATAATGTTAAAGAAAATTTTAAAAAAAAGTATCATACAATTCAAATATAATCCAAAAGCAAGCCAAAAACAATGAACAAATAAGTTTCTAATATTGATAACTTTTGTTTCACTTATTTATTCATAAAATTTGAGTTTTGAATTAACAGCTCTCTTGGAAACATCTTTTTTTATCCCCATCTATAATTCAATAAAAAAAATGTTAAAAAATATAAAATTACAAATAATTAAATTAAATTAGGTGAGTTGGTGAGTCAACCTGACTTATAACGGATTTAACCTAAATAAACCGAATTCTAAACAAACCGAATTAAAAATTAATTCATATAAAAAAATTATTTTTTTCAAACTTAATCTGATCCAAATCGATAATGGACCGCCCGCAGTTTCGAATCATTTTGACAGCGTTAAGAATAACAATAGAAAATAAAAATAAAAATTCAATAAATGTGGCAATTTCTTTTTCCTTTTCATTTTATATGGAAGGGACTAAAAAGTGAAAGGTTCAATGTGTTTTTGAAGTTGGGTATTAATTACGACGTCATCTTGCTTGATTTCTAACATTGTCTCTGCAGAAAGAGTCCAAATTTTCACGTGGCCTCGTACTATTGCCATTTTTTCATTTTATTTTTTATGTTTCTTTTCTAAAGAGTTATTTATTTTCATGCCACTCAATTTTCACGTGGTTTTCGTCCTCACGCACTTAGGAAAAAAAATATTATTTCAAATATATAAACGGATGATAATTTTTTTTAAAATATGATGTAGTCTCTAAAATGTAAAAAATTTAAATTACTCCTTAAAGTTTGCGGTTTAATATCAAATTGATTATTAAAATTAGCACGTAATTACAAATGATCCATAAATTTCAACAATACAGCCATAACACTTTTTATATATTTAAGGATTAAACTTCTTTAAGAACTAAATTACCATTGATTTATTGGGTTTTGTCCCAGCATGGGATAGAGTGATAAACAGATGAAAACAACTTCAATTTAAGTATTCTAAAATGTAAATATATGATCAATACAAGAAAAGCACATACAACTTAAACTTCATCTAAGATGGCATGTTTTCATTATAAGTGTGTTTGTCACAACCATTTTACAGCTTATGAATTACTTTTAGGTTAAAATTAAAACAACTAAAAATATAAATTAAAGCAATCTTCCATTGTCTTTTTTCTTTAAATAACAGGTAAAGTTAAAACCATCCTTAAAACTTACTTTTAACCTTCAATTAATGATGATTTTCATCTGTCAAATTCCATTGATTGTTTTGTTGGATAAATTTTGGAATAAAGAAAATATATTAATGTTGTTTAAGATAAAAAGAAAAAAAAAATCTGAACTTTCACCAAACCAAATGAATCTATACATTAATAGAACAAACAACAATTCCCATTCTCCACTTAATCGTCATCATCAACTACTGTCTTACTCGGCCACAAATTTTGAAAATGTTTGCAATGATTGTGTTTCATTGTTTTATTTGAGTGGCTGAGTCATGAAAGATAGAAAATAAGTAACAAATATGAATAATAACGTAACATCTCTTTATGTTAATTATTTTTAAGTTTTTTATTTAAATATGTTTTATAAGAAAATTGATCAATTATAAAAAAAAAGTTTTCTAAAAATTAAACGATAATTTTGAAGTATGAATTAGTTCCTTGAGTTATCTATGATCACAACCTTATAAATCATTAAATTAGACTATAAATTTTACATAATACTATTAAAATAAAGTTATGCAGCATGACTGATGAGATTTATAATTTGAAGTTTATGTTAAAAGAAATAATTATCACATTTTAGTATAAAAATTAAATCTAGAGATATTTTGTTATCTTGGTAAAAATTTTATTCTTGTTTCATTAAGGATACATTGGGACGAAATTTTTGTTCCAAGTTCATAACAAAGTACTTTATTTTAACGGTATGGATTTCAATTTAGATGTTTGTGGTTAGAGAAAAATCGAAGTTTGAACAAGTATCACCTATTTCTTGTTTCGAGTTACTTCAATAACAATTCGATTTCAACTTCTTTAACTGTTAGATCGAACTTAAAATTTTACAGCATGTTCTTAAGATAATATTCTTCACTTTGATAGTTTATATTTATATTTAGAAATATGTAATAAGAAATATATTTTTGCCCGTGAGATAAAAAATAATTTTTCTAAAAAGTCAAGAAGTTTTCAACCAACTACCATAAATTGCAAAACGTGGAATACTATTATAATATTTAAATAGTAAATGATGAGTTTATGAATGTATAGAAAAAATAATAATTTAATAATAATATAAATTTTCTACATAAGAGGACAAGCGAAACAAGAGAATTTTGGTAGTTCCATCCATCAATCTTTCCTCTTCATTTTTTTTCATTTTCATTTTCTTTCTCTATTGGTTAAAATTTTAAAGTAGTTTGAAAAAATTATTCAATCCATTTGAGAAGTAAAGTTTTACTTCAACATATTGTTCTAAGTCAGGGAAGTCTATTTATTGTTATAAGTTCTAAATTTATTTTAAAATTTTATTTTGATGTCTTTATTTTTATTTTATTTATTTATTGTTATTATTTTTATTTTATTAGTGAGGTGTTTATATCTCAATTTTTATTTATTTATTATAATTATTTTTATCTTATTAGTGAGGTGTATATAACCTCATTTTTATTTATTTATTATTATTATTTTATTAGTGAGATGTTAATAACCTCATTTTTATTTATTTATTGTTATTATTTTTATTTTATTACTGTAATATTTATAACCTTATCTACATTTATTTATTATTATTTTATTAGAGATATTTATAATCTCATTTTATTTATTTATCGTTGTGACACCCGGGCACTAACGAGGACGGAGAGTAATCGTCAGTGCAAGAGGCACGAAGTGCAAGAGACACTGACAAGGAGCGACTCCTGGCAGGCTTCCAATGGAATGGACACATGGACGAATCGAAAATACACCGGAACAAGAGGGATCTAGAGACTGTATAGGTAGGGATTGATTTGGCTACTCATATCACCAAAATGCATTTGTTTTTCGGTAGCCTAACCCGTAAGAACTCCATAGCGTGCTTAAGTTGTCGGGCGTTACAATCGTCATTGTTTATATTTTCTTAGTGAGATGTTTATAATCTCATTTTTATTTATTTATTTATTATTACTATTTTATTAACAAGGTGTCCATTCATTTTTATTTATTTATTGTTAATATTTTTATTTTATTAGTGAAATCTTTATAGTCTTACTTTTATTTGTTATTATTTTTATTTTATTAATGAGGTGTTTATAAATTTATTTTTATTTATTTATAATCACTACTTTTATTTTATTAATTTTGTATTTATAACCTCATTTTTATTTATTTATTTATTATTATTTTATTAGTAAGATGTTAGTAACCTCATTTTTATTTATTTATTATTATAATTTTTATTTTATTAGTGGAGTGTTTATAACTTCATTTGTATTTATTTATTATTATTATTTTATTAGTGAGGTATTTATAACCTCATTTTTATTTATTTATTGTCATTATTTTTATTTTATTTCTAAGATGTTTATAACCACATTTTTCTTTATTTATTGTTGTAATTTTAATTTTTATTAGTGAGGTTTTTATAACTTCATTTTTATTTATTTATTGTTATTATTTTATTGGCGAAGTGTTTATAACATCATTCTTATTTGTTTATTGTTATTATTTTTATTTATGACCTTATTTTCATTTATTTATTTAAAGTAAGATGTTTTTAACCTCATTCTTATTTATTTATCTATATTATTAAAATTAATTTTATAAGATGCATCGTCAATAACATCATTTTATCTCACTTTTATTTGTGAAGTGCTTGAACACAAAGTAAATTAAGAAGAGAATAGTATATTAGCCGGAAAAGTGGAAAATCTTTGAAATTAATCCGAAATTTTTAAGTCTATTTCCTATGGTTACTTTCACATAAGATGCAACAATGTTACGTGCTATGTTCATGGTCACAATAATTTTAACTTGAAAAGAAAAATTTTAGTCTTAGTTTAATGAATTAGAAGAACATAGTTTAGAACTTTTAAAATAGTTAGGCGAAAGGGGTAACTCAAGGTAAAGACTACTATATGGCCACTAGGAGGCATAATACCTAAATACAACTTTTTATTTTCAAAAAATAAGATATACATGAGTTCTTTTGAAATTAAAGTGTGTTGTGTGTTAGAGTGGCGCAACGAAATGGTTAACGCGTTCAACAAACCAAGAGGAAAGTGAATTGGTTTTTTATCGCAAATCATTATTTTTATAAATTTTGTTGTAAACAAAAATTCCTTAAAACAATTTAAATAAATTAAAAGAGTAAGGAAGAGAGAAAAATTACCCAAACTGTTACAATTAAAAAAAAATCAAACAGTTTAAGGTTAGAACACTTCTCTTGTTACCCCAAGAGATGAAACCCACTTCCTTTGTGACCCACAAGGAATCAACGCCTCCTCTGAATCTTCACAAAGGGTGAACACCTCTGAATGTTTCACGAAGGATGACAAACTTTCAACTCAACAACAACAACAACACTCAATCACACTCTCAGTGAAAGTTCTCGCTCTATGCCAACACACCAAGTTCTCAAAGCCACAACACAAGGGTTCAGCAAACCCTAGAACACTTATCACCACAACCTGCAGATAAGAATTTCGAAATACACTTATTTTGTATTTCGTATTTTAGAACAAGAGTCTCAGTGTAATTTATAGAGATTTCACTCAAAGGTACCTCTAAAATCCGTTGTCAACTAATCCAATTATGATAATTGATTATGCATTTAATGAGTGCACAACAGCTTAAAAATTCTTATTATAGCTCGTGAAAATCAATTATGGCAAGTCATAATTGATTAGTGATAATCGATTATTATAATTTGATAATCGATTAATCAAAGATAAACCACATCCTAAAGAGCACTTGAGACTTGTCTTTGAGACATCATCAAAACTTCTTCTCTTCAGCTTTACGCTAACATTGTGATTAAGAAATACGTAGAATTATTGTATTGATATATGTTGATAAATTGCATGGATAATGTACATACATTGGTGTAAATTTTTTGGCGCGAAGTCATCTTGACTCTATTAAATTCTCATACTCATATAGAGAAGGAGATTTATGCGTTGAAAGTCAAAGGATGTTCCTAGTATGCGAAATCAATATTAAATAATATTGTAACCTAAAGAACGAAAAAAAAGTAACCCTGTCATGATGGTTTGAGATAAGAATAGTTAACTTTGTATAAGGAGGATAATTTTGTTGATGTTAATTTAATGTGGAAAAAATTGACGACGGGTGACATGAGTATTTAACTCAATACATGAGTATTCTTAAAATCGAGTCTACATCATGTTAAAGTTTTAATAGATGATTATGATCATATGACTGATACAATGTGATATATTGACTAATGAAACTCGATTATCCTCAATAGTTACTACAAAAATTATTTAAATCTATAAAATTTATGATCTAAATAAACTTATCCTTTATTTCTTTTGTGGTGTTTTAGTGTCTACTTGTAATTATCATATATATATATATATATATATATATATATATATATATATATATATATATACACACACACCAAAGATCCTTTTATTAATATAATTATATTTCTTCTTTAAAGAAATATACACTCACTACAAAAATCTATATTTTTACCGAGGTTTTTTTAAATATTACTGGCGGTTTTAACCCCTGCAAATCATATTTCCTGCGGTTGGAAAAACCGGTGGGAAAACGTCCGTCGTTAAGCAAGTACCAGCGATTCTGAAAAAACCGCCAGTATTAGCGGAGGTTCCCAGAAACCGCCGAAATTTCCAGGAATTTTGTAGAAACCGTCGGAATTAGTTGGGGTTTTATGAAAACCGCCGGGAATAGCGGGCTACTCAAAAACCGCCAGAACGCGTCTTTATAAAGAATTACAACTTCAAAATATTTTTTTTTGTGAGAATGATTATCTAAACATGCAAACATAAAAGAGTAATTAAAAAGTAGGATATATTATCGAAACAAAAATGCTAATAATTTATTTAACAAGTATGAGATATATTTAATTTAATAACAATAAAAGATATCAGAATTTAAATTATTTATTTATTTAATCTTCAATCACATGCAATTTTATTTAGTTTGAATAATTGTCATTCATATTAATTAAGAAAAATAAATTATGTTCTAATCACTTTTACAATATCATATTCAACATTAACTCTCAAGAATTTTATATCTATTTTAATATTGACATTTAAAAACACGTAAATGCCATATCTTTTAGGATCAAAATCAAAAATTCAAAGATTTGACAAATTTGGTTATGTCATAATCTATGCTAAATATAGAATTTATAAGGAATATGATTCACGTGTTCCACATCCGTTATAATCACATTCTGTAGAGACGTGGACTTTTAACATTAATTATGATAACAAATATAGAAAATAATGTTTTTAATATATTGTTTTCGTTTTGGAAATTTTCTAATTCGTAAAATGTAAAAACCAGTGCGAGATAAGTAATAACATTATGCTTCCCATTAAAAATCAAGTATTATGTAAATTAATGGTTTAAAATACATATTCATTAGTTTTTTTTTTACGGAAGAATAATATTATATATGTATAAATGAAGTAGAGAGGTGTTTCAGTATGTATACATGATAACATCAATCACATTATAAATTTGACCCTTGTAAAACGTATTCCTTTAATCCGAAAAAAAACCATATTAGACTTTCCAACACATCAATTCTTTCTATTTACTAAATACAAACCCTTGCAAAAAAAACTAAAATGAAAAATAAATAAGTAAAAAATTAAAAAATAGTTGATTTTATTAATATAAAATGGCTAAAATTACTTGTTTTATATTTTAAGCATACATTCTAAGATATGCATCCTTAATGGCTTATCACGAATCCATATATCTTCCTAAAATTATATCATATTTTTTATCCTATCTTCCATGATAACTTTAGAAGAAGAAAAAAATATTAGGCTTTTTTTTTCAGGTTATAATCGAAACCTAATATTATTTTAAAAAATATTACATTAAACTATAATTATAACAATAATTGAATTATAAAAGTTATTTAGCTTATGACATAACCAAAATCAAATATCATTTATCAAAAAATATTTAAAAAAACTGCATTAGATTTTGATAATCTATATAACGAAAAGCATAAAAGAGATTTAACCTCGGTTTTACTCATAATCAAAGTCAAAACCACTCACGTCAAATCCAATTTTTTTTATTATTTATTTATGGTTTAGTCCTTCTATTTTATTAAACCAAAGCAAAATAATGATATTTATGCTTCGATTTATAGCCAAAGTAAAATACTCACATATTTTTAACTCGTTATAATATATTTCGATTGTAGAACCAAAATCCAATTGTTGTTGTAAGACTCATGAAAAATATTTACCTTAATAGTAACAATTTTATTACTAGTAGTAATAAATTTCTTTGTGAATGGAAAATATAATAAGTTTATAAAATGTGAAAAGATTAATAAGAAATTCTGGTAGCTTAATTGTAGAAAATTTTGGTGTTAGGTTCAAACTCTTTTATATATATATATATATATATATATATATATATATATAAGTAAAATTAAATTTAAAATATTGATAATGGAGAAAACATTCATATTTGAAGTTATTATTAAGGAATCCATTATGAATCTATTATGTAAGTGGTGAATCCATTATATAAGTGGTGAAATTAAAATAATAAATAATATTTAGAAAAAATGATGAATAGTAAAATTTTTGGACTATAAATAGCCATGAGGACGGAGACTATTTTGCAAAAAGAGAGTAAGAATCAAGTGAGAAACATTGAGAAATAGAGAAGAAAGAGTTAGGAAGAAATTTTTTTAGTTGCAAGAAGAGTAGAGGCTCTGGAGGATTTTCGGGAAAAACGAATTCGGAGCAAGAGAAGTCTGGAATAGAGGTATGGGAGCTAATCCTTATTATATATGATTTTTATACATTTTATGATCATGAATATAAGTTATGAACATGTTAAAATTTTGGTAATGGTAGTTATCTATTCACTTGTATAAATTTAGTTTTCATGATTATAATTTTCTTATTTTCGAATTACTGTGGTAAAACCTTCCTTTTAATTGTTTTTACCATTGGATTTAGCTAAAAGTTTAATATATGAATCCTAAGACCTATTTCTTCATTTTGACCGTTCGGATCATTAATTAGAAGTCTGTACTTGGAGAAATAAATCCTGCATGTTTGAGTAAATTAATTACCCCTATAGTTCTATTACTGAGTTCTCTCGATAAAATATAGATCCTGACCTATTTGACCGTTAGATCAACCTGAAAATTGGATATATGATTCTTAGGATATATTACTACACTTTTACCGAACGGATTTGTAATTGGAAGTCTATGTTGTGAGAAAGTAATTTTGAAAGTTTGAAAAATCTGATGAACACTATATTTTTGTCCTTAAGTTATCATGGTAAAAAACTTCAGATGTATTTCATTTACCTTTAGATTGAGCTCAAACTTTAGTATGTAGTTCATAAGACATATTAAGTCATCTTGACCGTTCAGATTTGTAATTAGATCTCTGTGCTTAGAGGAATTCGTTCCACATTTTGAGTATAACCGAAAACCACTTAAAATTCTGTCCTTGAGTTACCTCGGTAAAACCTCAATATCTATCTAGTTAACCGTTGGATCAACCTGAAATTTTAATATGTAGTTTTTAACACATAGTGAATTACTTTGACCGTTCAGATTTGAGATCGGAGTTAAATATTTAGAGATATTAATTTCGTATCTTCTCAGGGATCTCAATATTGCTTAATTTCTGTTTTTGGACCATTTATACAAAAATTATGAATTATAATTGTGATGATTGTATTTTATTTTATTGGATTTGAATTTATGCATCTGAACATGGTAGTGAACTATAATGATGTATTTGAGTATGAATTGGAGATCTCAAGGTGAGATGATTAGAAGTGGTTGTGCGAGGTGTTGTTGTTGTTTTGTATAACTGTATGGAGCTTTGAACTGATATGTCTATCCTTACTCTCAAAGCACTGTTCATGCTCAAATAAAGGAGAACAGTGTGAGTGGTGAGACTAGAGGGAGGTCCTCGTCTATAGTCTTAGAGTTTAGACATAGACAGATTAGGGGATTTACCTTGGGAGAGCCATCTGAACTATGCAAGTGTAAAGACGACCAATAGTTCGACAGTTATACAAATCCGAATGAGTCGTGTGAGTGTTTAAGTCGTGGTTTAAAGGGTATGCTTAAATTGTTCTTTTATATGTAACTAAGCATGATGACTTTTGCATGTCGTGTGAGGCTGAATAACATGTTTTTTATGTCTAGCTCACCCTTACTTGTTTGTGTTTGGGTATGTGCGATGATCGTATAATTTGTTATACGGGAGCAGATGAAGTAATATCGTCTGACTCAGTGCCAAGGAAGGGAAAGATAGAAGAATAAAGTAGAAGAACTCATGTTATAATTAGGATTTTTTCAAATATGAGTCTATAACATGTATAGACATATATCAACTATATTTTTTATTTTTAAAGGGTGAGATTACAAGAGTTACTGTAAATATAATGTTACAATATATATGAAATTTCAAGTGTAAGATTTTAGAGATGTTACAGTAGTATCCCTTTTCTACACTAGGATAACTAGAACTGACAGTGAAAATTTTCCTTTTCATTATAAAAATGTTATCACATATCTTTCTATACCAATTATGGTTATAACTTATATAAAAAGTATAAACTTATTTACATTCCAGAGACCACGTCACTTATTAAACCGAATGAATTTCCACTCGTATAAAAAATATATAATAAAAGACTTTTACACTAGTGAGAAAAATTAAAGCTATAAAATAATAAATATAAAGTGCGTAAAATGTTTTGGATGTAATATTATCCTAAATATTAATATTCAACTCGTATCGAGAAAGGAAAATAAAAGTATAGTTCTCATTATTTTGTATCTCATAATGGTACTTGTATCACTGCCAAACTAGCCTTTCACACAATTAACATTGGAGTTAGAGAAATACAACAAAGAAAAAATCAATAGCATTTATGTAAATAAATGTCAGATTGTATGTGGATTTCATGTAAATGTCAAGTTTAGTCATATCCGAAATCGTAGACACAAAATTGTCATTTTCTTACTCTGCTGGTTGCTGTGTGGGTGTTGTTAGACGTTTTGAAGATTGCTTTTGTGGTGTGAATAAATGGTTGTGGATGTTTCATGGTGATGGATGTCTTTTTATGATTTAGATTAGAGTTTTTTAAATCCAAGTACATAATTGAGATAAATACTCTATATTTTTATTGTATTATTTAAGTTGAAATCATGGTTGTTTTTTTATCTCAATCATGAGAAATGCATAAATCTTTTTGCTAAATTTGTTTGTTGGTGTAAATTTTGTTTTCACCCATTCCCGTACACGTTAGAAAACAAACCATTTTGCTCTGTTTTGATGTTTTGCTATTCACTTGATTTTGTATAAAAATCAATAAAAATAACTAGAACTTGATTTTTGACTCTTTTTTTGTGTGGTAACTTCTTTTTTTTATACATTCGATAGTAGAATCCTTAAATTTGATAAGATGATAATAGAGTTTGAGATACAAAAAATTTGGTGAAGAAAAACTTTAAACATCCATAATTTTTTTTATAGACACATTATAATTATAATAATAGAAATTGCTTAAAATCTCCAAAATTGGCCATTTACTTGAAGTTTTTTTTTCTTTTTTTAAATTTCGTAGTTTTGGTGCATTTTTATTGTGGAAACATGACTCATAAAAATGAGATGAAGACTTTGAAAGGGTTAGACTAGTTATCAATTATTATTATTTCAATCCTAACATTGTTAGGTCAATAAATCTTCATACAAAGTATTGTCTGTTTATTGGGATATGTGCTTTCTCATAGTAACTGGTGGAATTGATTGTTTATTTCCAATAAAAAGCTTAAGAGATCAATATTTCGTCTTAGAATTTTGTTATTGACCCCATGATGAATATTAATGTTTTAATCTCAAATCCGGTAAAACATCGTTATAAATCAATCACTGCATTTCCGTGATATTGTTTGGTTTGGAGATTGAAAGCTTTATCCCAGTTTGATTCTTAAAAAATGTAATGAAATGAGGAAGAATCATTTAAATGGTCTCATGTTTCAATTCTTAAACAATATATAAGAGACTTTTAAGTGTGCTAGAAACAATTATGTAATTTAATTCCTCAATTGAAATTTTGATCAATTCACTTATTAAAATATTTTACTTATATTGTATTTAAAGGAATATTGATGTATATATTTTTTTAAAATTTTAAGTTTTGGTTTTAAGTTAAAACCAATTTAATGTAAAAATATATAAAATTTTTATGTCTGGCATAAACTTATGTCTTCTACTTACATCGAACTAGTAACATAAATATCTCTAAATATCGCTGTAAAAAAACCCTTTTCATACTTAGTGTTGCATTCTGAGGTTTCTATATTTGCTTTACTTGTACTTGCATAATTGGCATCACCAACATCTTTTCTAAAGTTGGATTTTATATCTAAACCTGAAATTATATAAGTTAATACCTTTGCATATGCTTTTCCTTTTGTCAGAAATTATCGTAGAATGTCATCAAAATTTAATTTCTTTCTTTTTCTTCTTCTTCTTCAATCTTGTTACCTTTTCTAATGAATTACTGTATAATTTTTTATTGGATTAATAACTTGATAACCTAAATCTTTTTATCAGATTAAAACATAACAAAATCTATTAAAGGTTAAATGATAGATTCTTTATATTAAACCAAGATCTAACCTAACCTATTGATTGTGTTGAGTTTGCTTTGGATTCAACTCAATCCAATCTAATTTAACTCAAATTTTATGGATTAGATATCAAACTCAAAATCTAACCTAACAAAAATTATTAAATAATATTAATAAAAAATAGCAATACAACTAACAATCTATTTACTCCACTATAGTATTAATTAAATGTATATATTTGAAATATTAAATTTACTTATTTAATTCTTTAAGTATTGAATAATAGAGTTCAATTAAAAAAAATATTCTAAAAATCTATCAATTTCCGTTTTGAAATTAGGCTTAATACCATTGTTGGTCCCAATTTTTGTTAGTTTTGTTCAAAATGATCTTCATTTTTTTAATGTTCAATGTAGTCCTAAAGATTGTAATTTGTGTTCAATTTAGTCCTTTTTGCAAACTTCGTTTAAATTGATAATGGCCAAATCAACCATCCAAAGCTTCTTCTTCGTGCGGTAAGCGGCGCCATTCAAACTCTACTACGAGGGCAAATTCCACCACCACATGAACTTCACTTAGCCGCTGCCAATTCCGCATCGCCATCATCTCCTCCCTCGCACCTCCACCGTCTTCGTAAACCTGCAAAAAACCAAAATCGCCACTATGGCAACCTACAATCGCAAACCAGAATCATGACAAAAATCCTTGCACCGTTCAAACCTCCATGGCTGCCACGAATACCACCCAGACTACCACCACCTTCGCACCCTCAATCCTAATCGCAACATCCTGCGAGAACCCACTTGCACATAAATCACGCTTGCAGTAGAGTTCCAGCGTCGTTTCTCCTTCGCGTGACGACAAAAGCCCTTTCTCCCTTGCATTCAGAAACCTTAATTTTTTGGGTGGGGACGGGACTGCCACGTGGCAATCCCTCATTGGATGCATCATGTTTCACTCAAGGTAGGTCTGTAGTTAAATGACATGTCATTCACTAATTGCACAACTGGACATTTGGTCATTAACAATTTAAACGACGTTTACAAAAATGACTAAATTGAACACAAATTACAATCTTTAGAACTATATTGAACATTTAAAAAAAAATTAGGACCACTTCAAATAAAGTTGACAAAAATTAAGACCAACAATGATATTAAACCTTGAAATTACAAATTTTTGCAAAAAAAAAAACCTAATAATCTAATAACCTAATCTCGGATTTAACGCTATCAAAGAGTTAGGTTGATTAAGTTTAATAAAAAGATATAAAAACTTGACCTAATTTTTTTTATTGAATATTGGAAGATAGATTTACACAAATCCAACACTGCTCATTTGTAAATACCTAATATTTTTTCATTTAGAAGGTAAAATGACAGGTGTTTTTTAGTTATAAAGGTATTTAGATACTCATATTTAATAGGCTAATATTATTTATCAAATTATTATTATTTTTTTAAAACCACTGTTGATAAATAAAATTACTTTGGAAGACTTACAATAAAAAAATTTATATACATCCCAAGTTATTAGGTTCACTTGATCTAGATGTCGGCCACAACTTGTGGTTTGAAGTCATGAAGCACTTGACTCTAGGCCAACACTTATATATATATATGGAAAATGACACTTGAACAACCATTTTTGACAACATTTAGACACGCGCACACGTGTCTAAATTTGAGTGGTCCATTTTCATTTAATTTTTCCAACTGGACCACTCAAATTTAGACACGTGTGCGCGTGTCTAAATGTTGTCAAAAATGGTTGTTCAAGTATCATTTTCCTATATATATATATATAAAATAAGAATAGGGTATTTAAGAAAGATAACTTAGTCAACCATAAATCAAATTTGGTTTTATACTTTACCACCATTTGTTTCTTTATTTTACTTTTCGTTTCGTGTGATTTGGTCAGTTTGAAAAATTCTAAAGTTGTCACATGAACTAAATAAAATCACAACCAGAATACTATTGCAAAAATATTGTTAAAAAAAATGGTCATATAATGAGTTATGTTATAATTGAGTTTTTAATACTTTCTGTTCATATTAAATAGTGTGAAGATTTATATTTTTGTTGAAAATTCAATAATAATATTTGTAGTTACAAAGCACAAATTATATTTTAAGAAAACTTATACTATGCTCTTCTCCAAATTAACAATATACTAAATTAATTAATATTTTGGTCTCCAGAGGACATTATTTAATTTAAGTTTTTAATATTTTTATAAGTTTGATATTAACATAATTTGAAAAATAAGCACGTGTAAGTCTCAATTCATTTTTTTCTTTAAAATCGTTTTCTCTCATACTATACAATTCCCGTAAAAAAAATAGTATTAGTGACGACATTTTATTGATAAATTTATACTTCTTAGTAATTGTAACTTTATGACAGACATCCTTAATATAAATTACCAATGAAAATATCAACTAGTAAAGTTATAGGTTGAATTGTTGATTAAATTACCAATAGATTTATCAATGGATATCCTTATATAAAATTATCGAGGGTTAAATATGTTTTTAGTCCCTAAACTATTGGCCGTTTCTGGTTTTCGTCCATCTTTCAAAGTAAGGTACAATTTGGTCCTCATTCTTTTCGAAACGTTCGTTTTAGTCCTCGGAATTTTGGTTTTAGTCCTCATTTGTTGCTAAATGAGGACCAAATTTTTAAACAGTGTTTAGTTTTCGAGGACTAAAACGAACGTTTCGAAAAGAATGAGGACCAAATTGTACCTTACTTTGAAAGAGGGACGAAAACCAGAAACGACCAATAGTTTAGGGAATAAAAACATATTTAACCCAAATTATCGATGGATAAATTCGTCGATAAATTACTTAATGAAATTACAATTATATTTTCATATTCCCCTACCCTCTTTCCCTCTCTCTCCCTTCTCCTAATTCACTTTTGTCCTAAAACGCGTCAGAGCATATGTAAATTAGAGTCAACACGAATAAGGGAAAACCAGCCTACGATAATTTCATTGTTGTGTTCAAGCTTTACTTGAACAAAATAATTTATCGAAAGACAAAGTTCTTTCTCGATGGTGAAGTTTTATAAAGAAATTAAAAATTAAGATAATCAATTGTTTATTTTTGTTTAGTTTCTAACTTTGTTCTTATTTTGTAGGCATTGTTACTAGGATTTTTCCAACTCTAGCTGCTTTGACTTAGTCTTAACTCTTCTTTGTTGCAACCTTCTATTTAACTTTCTTTTGTTGTTTTAGTGTAGAATGGTTTAAAAACATATATGATTATAGAGTTTTTCTTTTGATTTTTTGTAAATTATGTTATTGTAGAATATATATATATATATATATATATATATATATATATATATATATATATATATATATAGAGAGAGAGAGAGAGAGAGAGAGAGAGAGAGAGAGAGAGAGAGAGAGAGAGAGAGAGAGAGAGAGAGAGAGAGAGAGAGAGAGAGAGAGAGAGAGAGAGAGAGAGAGAGAGAGAGAGAGAGAGAGAGAGAGAGAGAGAGAGGGGGGGGGGGAGAGAGAGGGAGAGAGAGGGAGGGAGAGAGAGAGGGAGAGAAAGGGAAGGAGAGAGAGAGGGGAGAGAGAGGGAGGGGAGAGAGAGAGAGGATGGACACTATATAGCACTACACTTAAAACCTATGTATATGGTTACAATAAAGTAAACTAGGGGTATGTTAGAATGAACAAATTGTTGGTGCACCCTCTGTCTTTGCCTCACCCTTTCGAAATGTCTCCACTGTAGTATTTAATTTTTTACATGCATGGACTTCAGTAGTAATAAGTTTATTACTTAAGTCTCATGTTTAAAGGAAACACCCAAAGGTGCATGTCATGAAATGGAAATTAAGTGCTTATGATAATGCTAATTCTTACCATTATCTAAGCATAATTTTTGTAGCAAAATCAACTCCTTTCTAACTTGTAACTTGTTTAATCCTCTTCTTTTGTCTTGTTTTCTAAATAAATGTGTTTTACGCTACATTGATGTATTATCATCACTAATCTCCTTATTTTGTAGCTAATATTATGCTTAGAAGAACCTCCACCAGTGTATAGAGCTTAACCAGCCACAAAAGCAAGTAAAACAAAAAGAGAGAATTTTGGAATGTTGTGCCTGGGGTGCAGCTGGCATGCAGCTGAGCACCACCTCTCTGGAATGCTACCGCTAGGGTGCAGTTGGCGTACAGCTGAGCACCATTCATCTCGACTTGCTGCCGCTAGGGTGCAGTTGGCGTGTAGCTGAGCACCACCTCTCTGGAATGTTGCCGTTGTTCTGCAACTGGGGTGCAGCTGAGCGGTGACGCTACTGATGTGTCAAAATGCCTATTATTCAAGTTGTCTCGAAGCATTTGGGGTCTTTAGTTCTTTGGAGGTGCATCTCACTCATAGGAGAGCTTGGAGGGCTGCTAGGGCTCGTGGGAACACTCCCTTCTTCCTCTTGGGTTCTTCATCTTCTTCCATGGCCATTTTGTAAGCTTAAAGGCTCTCCATGGAAATGGAGAGCCAAACCCATCTTGTTGGGGTTAGTTGTAGCCTTTGAATCTTGTGTAATTGTTGAATGATATATATATATATATATATATATATATATATATATATATATATATATATATATATATATGCCTTCTCTATCAATTGCTAGTATTCTTGTTTCCAATCTTAAAGCTTGCATGTAATGGGGACGTTCATGACTTGATTTTGGGGTTTCATGGGTTATGGGGACGTAAGATGGAACCCAGAATTGAAACAGGAGTCCTTGTGGTTCATTGATTCTTGGGATGGAAGATGATTCACATGTTGTCTTAGATCCTAGTTCTTAATGCGGGTTTGCTTGTTAGATTGTCCAAGGGATTGGAGTTTGATAAGGAAAACCTAGGCTCTGTCACCTAAGGGATTAGGGCTAGAGTGTTTTAGTGGATTGACTTTAGTAAATTGATAGAGAAGAGATGAAATTGGTTATACACAAGAGTGCATTGGTGAAAACTAACCTTAACAATGTCATTTCATACAATTTCTAGTCTTTTCATTTCCAAGTGCCTTCAATACCAAAGTCCAACCTTGTAATTACTTGAGAATTTATCTTCTTGCTCATATTTTTAAATGATGAGTTGTTCTTAAGTCTAAATGAGTTGCTAATCGCACAATTTTCTAGTATTACGAGTCTCTTGGGAAAACGATACCTAGTCTTACCATGGTTTATTACTTGAACGATTCGGTATGCTTGCCGAAACCGCCTAACAGCTTACCAAAACTAGAAACATAAAAGACATTTTCTAAACACAAATAAAACCATTATTTAAAACTAAATTGCATGTTCCAATGGTCTTCACATGTGAACTCATCTTTCTTCCTAAATATATGTAATGTTCACTTCCCATTGGTTTCATTAGGCCTTACCTTGTATGGTATTACAAACATTGATTGTAGATCCAAAATCAACCCACCATGTGTTATGATAAATACTAGTCATATTATATTCATAACAAACAAAGAAAAATAATTATCTTTCTTTTCTAATTAATTTAAACTTTGGGAAATCCTTCTTTACGTGTCCTTTTCTTTTTATAGAAGAAACACTTGGACTCATTCTTTATAAATGGCTTAACAAACATCTTCCCTTAGATTAACCTTATTCTTCTTATTCTTTAGAGAAGTAGTCAAGTTCACCATTTCGCCTTCTTCCATTAGTAATTTTTCTTCTTCTTGAAAACACATGGTCAACAATGTATTAAAAGGAGCATATTTATAAGACAATGCATAAAATATAACGTACTAGAAAGGAATCTGACATGGTAACCTTTAAGGATTTCAATTGAGCTACAATCTCCCTTATGGGCATGATGTGTTCATACATTCCCTTAATCTCGATAAGATTTAATTTAAGGATGAAAAATCCATGATACTAGTGTTGGTAAGATATTTATCAAATATGATGGATTGTTCATCAATAACCTTTAGTAAATCTCTCACATTGTCATATTGATCTTTATTAATGTCATAAAGGGAAAATTTAACTTGTCTCACTTTTCATATAGATCAACAACATATGGAGTGTTAGTCTCAATAATAATGGTGATTATAGTTTTCAAATAGTATAATCAATGTCCACCAACCTAAATGGAGAACTTCCTCCTTCCAAATCTTATAATTATCCCCCATTTAGTTTAGGAATACCATAATGGATATCAAAAATATTCACATGTTAAGAAACTGCAAATTTTAAAATACATGTTCATCATCATAATTTGAGACTATAACAAATATCATGTTTTACCAATGCAAACATGTATTAATGAATGAATTTAGAGACATAAACTTACATGTGGGCTAAGGTCTTACTCAATTAGATGCATATAACCTAAATATAAAATATTATGTTTTACCAAAGCAAATATGTTTTAATGAATGAATCTAGTGATATAAAACTTGTTTATGGGCTAAAGTCTTATTCAGTTAGACTCATTTGACCAAATGATAAAACTATTATAATTGATGGAAAATGTCTTAATGAGTGAATCTAGTGACATAAAACTTGCATATAGACTAAAGTTTTACTCAATTAGACTTATATAAACTAAATGATAAAAACTATTATGTTTTACCGATGCAAACATGTCTTTATGAATGAATTTAATGACAGAAAAGTTATCTATGGATTAAAATTTTACTCAATTACACTTATATAACTAAATGATAAAACTATTAGACTAGGTTCCTTTTCTCAATTATTGTGGACAATTTGAGAAATATAATTCAATAATTATTCCTAATTAATCATAGTAATAAAATTCGTATGGGTAAAAATTCATCATATCATATAATTATAATTAATATTTATTATATTATTATAAATATTAATCAATCAAAAAAATATGTGACTACTCCTTAATTTATTAAAACTATATTCATCTTCTAAACATTTCAAAAATTTAAAATAAATAATTATATATATATATATATATATATATATATATATATTTATTGAAGGACAGCACATTTATCATATTCTTTTTAATTTAATAGTTAAAGGTAACTAGTTAAATATTAAATTTAAAGAAAATAAATAACTAAAAGTTATTTTTTAAATAACTATTAAATATTTTTTTTCACCTATATTTATTTAGTTTCAATTTTTTATTTTACTTAAATGTCTTTTCTATATGAAGTATTAAGCATTTTCTTTCTTTCTTTTTATATTTTTTCTTAATTTATTTTGAATAAATATTTAGTTATGTGTAATTGTGTTAAAAAGTAGGGTTAAATATGTTTTTAGTCCCTAAACTATTGGCTGTTTCTGATTTTCGTCCCTGTTTCAAAGTAAGGTACAATTTGATCCTCATTCTGTTCGAAACGTTTGTTTTAGTTCTCGAAAACTAAACACTATTTAAAAATTTGGTCCTCATTTGAGGACTAAAACCAAAATTCCGAAGACTAAAACGAACGTTTCGAAAAGAATGAGGACCAAATTGTACCTTACTTTGAAACAGGGACGAAAACCAGAAACGGCCAATAGTTTAGGGATTAAAAACATATTTAACCCTAAAAAGTAATTTAGCTTCATTTTTAAATAAAATGAAATTAATAAAGATATATAATTGTATATCGTGACTAATTAAAAGATTGAAAATAACTAAAAATACTTTTGTTTATGTATAAATTCCTAGTATTTTTATTTATTAATAATTTTATAAATATTTTTTAATATTTAATCAATAATTTATATTTATTTTATTATTTATTGTAAAATTCATAACTCTACAATTATTTCTCCATGGATTAAAAAACATGGAAGAAATTGAAAGCAGAAATAATTGAACTGGTTAGTTGAGGGGGGACCACAGGCGTGCGATGCTCCGTCTTCTGTATCCGATGCAGGGATTCTAGTCCAACGGCCAGAAAGTGAAGATTATTACTCGCTAGATTTGAGACGCACGCAGAACAGAATCTCTCTCTGGTGGACGTCATTTTCTAGGAAGCAAAATGGTACGATGTTCACTTTCAGTCTATCACATTTTCATTTTTAATATTCTTTTACTGTTTCTATTTCTATTTTTAAATTAATTATTACAGGTACTGTACTTTTATTAAAAAAGAATCTATAGGTGTCATTCAACCATATAATAAATACTATTATTTAATAATAAACTATAATATATTATTAAATTTATTAAAAATCACACTAACAATAATTCGTGATATGATATATGTATTATTGTATTTCCCTTTTTATTTTTCTTTCAATGATAGAGATAGGGTTTGAGAAGCACCACATATCCTGGGATTAATACCTTGCCTTTTCTGTTCATGCTTTAGGTGTCATGCACATTCCTTCACTTTTCTACCTTGTTTCATTGCTTTTGGATTTCCCATTCACCACATCACAAAAACATCCACAATAATACTTTAATTAGGCTGTTTCTAATTCTCAATTAAGCCTGTGCAGTCAACAAGTCAGAAAGTGGCTAAAGGAAAAAAAATAGAGTAAGTTAATGGAAAGTTCAACTTTGCTACTACTTCCTTGTGGTATAGCTTTCATACTCCATCAAAGGCACATGCTTTTTGGTTAAATTCTTTTCGTTACCAAACTTCTTTAATGTTACAATGCTCTAGCTTAATTCATTATTTATTTGATACATCTTTTAAAAAGATTTATCTCAACATATTCAATAATAATAATGAGACCTTTATTTATCAAACATACTATTACTAAAAATCTTATTATTAAAAATCTTAAGACAATGTTTTTATGTGTTTTTTATTATGTATTATTTAATTTTCTTATTTTTCATAATTTATGACTTCAAAACACTTGAAATAGTTTATATATATATATATATATATATATATATATTATTCAACTTTTTCGGTCATTGTCATAATTTACACTATAACAATCTCCTTTTTAACTATAAGTTATTTCATATTAGATTTTCGGATTAAATATATTTATAGTCTCTAAACTTGAATGTAAAATTAAAACGCTTATGTTTCAAGCTTTGATATTTTTTATCTTCATACTTTAAAAATGAAAATGAATGAATATATTTTTTAACTTAATGACATTATTAATTTTTTTATTTTTTGATTTGTTAAATGACGTTTCATTGATATTTGAATAAAAAGTGTCAAACGATGTAAATCGCTTAAATACCACTCTAAAAAAGAATTATATCTATTATATTTTAAATTTAAAAATTCAATTCTATCAAAATTTAAGAAATAGATGATTAAAATTTTGCATCAAAATTGAGACTAAAAATATATTTAACTTTATATTATATAACTTATTGACTTTTTCTCTTAATTTTCTAGTTTTTAATAAAATTTTAATGAGTAAAAGTTGTCTCAAAAAGTTCGTATTCTAAAAAAAAAAACAAAAAAGAATGAAAGTAATGTTTTATGTCTCCAATATCAATAAAATGAAACAGATGATTTCCACTTTACATAAGTGCTATCATGGTGATAAGTTGTCATGCACTACATCCTAATTATATATATTTTTGCTTTATTACGTCCTTGAGTATAATATATAATTGTTTCGTTAATAGTATGAATTTGATGTTTAAATTATCTATAACTCAATTATAAATTTTTATAATTGAAAATATCTATTAGGTTTCTCCAATTTATTTTATTTATCAACAATAAATAATTTTATAAATAATAAAAAAAATTAAGGTTTTTTATTATATATGATCGAATATTCTCGACCATACTAGTTTGATATTATCTTTAGACAATGCAACATATATTACATAATCAATTACGTCCCAAGCACCTACACCTAAATATGTCCAATTTGTATGATATGTGACTATTATTAAGATCGCATGTCAGTATACCAGAACCAATACCTATGATATACCGACTATCTTGTAGTTATTATTAGAATATAATAAAAATTTCTTTCTCTATTAAGATAAATGAATTACTAAATCCAAACTCAAACTCATTAAATAAAGATCCATAAATACCATAAATAATATTATAACTAACATATTAAAAATATGATTTACGTTTTTTAATTACATATTTATTATTCTATTCACATAAAATATTAGCTTAACATCGAATTATCTTATGATATACACAATTTTCATCCATTGACAAATATTAAAAGAGATAAATACTCTAGAAGTGAAGGATTGAAAACGTCCAAAAAAAAAATATAAAATATTTGTAAAGTATGTTATCGATGGAAAAACAGTTATCTCACCCAAAAAGTAACAGTCTACATTTATCCAAATAATCAACATATAAATCCTACTCGACCGCAATCAGGATATATATGATTGAGGGAAGAAACAATTGAGGGGTTCTTTTAACTTTTATAGTACTTTTATATAGAAATGAATTATTAAATGTAATTTTCTTCTATAATTGTTCGTAGAAAAATGAATTATATTCGTGACTAATTTTTTTTATCAAACATCTTTTGTCATGTTTACAAATGTGCTGGAAGTCAACTTTTTGGAATTAGCAAAACATGTGATATTTAATATAGTTAACTTCTGCTTCTTTTATCTGGAGATTAGTTGATTTATCTTTTATGAGATGGTATCTAAAATATATTTATCAATAAGTGAAAAAAAAAAGAGAATGAGAGAATGAATAAAATTAAAATAAGAGACTATATATTAATAAGTTTGTCTGCATATACTTTGTATTTAGGGTTCCTAATATAGTGCTAGTTTGGGATGACTAACTAGGTAGGTACTTCATTCTACCTGCTACCTTGGCATCTTTTGTTAAGGCCACAAGAGCAATAAAGCATAGTATCCCTTTATGTGTGCATGGACCCCCACCCCAAACATTGAATGCCACTATTTAGGACTCACAAATAATTAAATAGTTATTTATTTATTTTTAGTATCACATCAACTTGCCCCCTTTTAATTTCATAATAACTTTAATATTTTACACACTTGTGTTTGTTGCAAATTTATTTAAATCTTGTGTGTGCACTTCAAGTTATGTGTCTCTCTCGTATCTTAAATCTTCATTTCTTTTATTTTAGATTTTGAGTTCTAAACTGTTTTCATGTGTTTTTATGCAAATTTAGAGAGTTTGATTGCTATTATTATACTTGCAGACTTGAAAAGTTTGATTGCTGTTATCATTACTATTAATTTTGATACAAAAGTTTTCGACATAGTTTTTCGTGTGATGAAATATTTTTAAAACATAATGGTTTAAAAAAGAACGGTAAATTCTTCATGTAACATAGCTACATTACTACGATATAATCTAAACATATATTAATATAATATTTACATAAAGATTCGTGAAGTTTTTTGAAAAAACTTTTCTCTTAATAAGAAATCATATTATATTTATATAATTTCAAAATAAAATTTAAAATAATATATAAATACATAATTTTTTTGTTTAATTATTCGGGTACTTTTAGGGCAATGTGTCAATTTGTCTCTTTTAAAAAAAATGTCAACTTCTACCAAAGTTAAGTTAATTTTTTTTATAACAGTATTAACTTAGGAGTGATGTAGCAAAACACATTTGCAACGCGTAATTCATAAGGCTTTTTTAATGTGGAAATTTAGGATTAGGGTTTAGAATTTTTTTTTATCATGTTTGGAAACATATATCATGTTTGGAAACATATAAGGGTCTCCTCCATCACTGTGGAACATGAGTTCCACTATACAGCTGAATAGGTGCGGGTAGATCCATCAATTTGGCCTCCTTTATATGGTTTGACCTTAACTCAGATGGGTTGGGGTCAGAAAAACCTACAAAACTAAAAAGTTTCTCAGAAAAAGTCCACAGCACCAAAATATCTACAAAAATCATGTGGGCTTGAGTCAAATAGGTCTTTTTTTAGAAATGATAACCTGTTAAGTAAATAATAACTAATTTTTTCTCTCCACTTTTTTGAATGAGTTTAATTTTCTTTTACTAATATAAGCTTTTAAATCTTATTTTAAATAATTAAAATAATTTTTTTATTGACAAAATTTTATATATTGTATTAAATGATTTCTTGATCTTTAATTACAGGTTAATAAACTTATAATTAATAATTAATAGTAAGAAATGATTTTCAATAAAATTTATTATCTAAATTTGATCTTATAGTTGTATCCACATATTCATTATAACAAGTACTTCTCACAAAAGTCGTTTCTCTTCTTTCTCTCTTTTTCATTTTTTTTCTTTTCTGAACTCAATTTAGATGGTGTCTCTTCAGTTTCTCTCTCAAGCAATTCCTTCTTAGTTTTTTCTCTTAAATCTTAAGATCAATTTTTATATTTTTTACAAATCGTACCATATGAAACATAATATAAAATATATATTTTTTCTAATTATAGTATATTTTAGAGTTCAATTTTATTCTATAATCTTTTATTTTTAACATTTTCGTTTTATTTGTGAATCCGTTTATATTAGCCTTATTGATTAAATTTTTTAATTATTTCATTTAAGTTACTCCACCTTTATTTTTTTTGTTTAAACCCTCCCTTAGCCCTATTTTTGTATGAAAATCTCATTTCGGTCCTCATTTTTTCATCTGTTTTAATTGAGTCATAATTTTTGTAAAAATGAACACACTTTACCCTAACTGTTAACTGGTCTCAGACAACGTTAAATTAAGGCCACGTGGTGCAGAGAGAATGTGTTGATGTGTGTTCCTCATTTACGTGGAGTGTTTTGATTAAATAAACAGTGGTGATGTGACATTATTTACTTCCCTTTATTCACTTTAGGGATATCAGAATTAGGGATTTGAAATTGGAATTGGGATTTCATTTCCTTGTTGCGAGACAAAGCGGAAGACGATCACCAACTGCAATCTTGGACAAGACGAAGAGAATCCAGCCGAGCGAACTAAGGTAAGGTATTTCGTTTCGTGTTTGGTTTTCTGTTTGAACGTATAAATGTCTTTTTGCTTTTACGAACATGTGCGTCTTCGATAATTGGGTTTTTTGTTTTGCTCTGTAATTATTTATAATGATTTGTGGTCCCAATTTTGCATGTTCCATTGTTACATTGTAGTTTAGACATTGTAGTCCCGAATTTTCTTTGTTGAATTGTTTATCAGTTGTAGTGGTCTCCTGTCTATGAGTGTTTCGTTAGTGGGGATGTTACTTTGTTCCCTGTCCCCCTGTTTGTGTCGGTGTGAGTGTTTAGTTAGTGAGTGAGTGTTCCCGTAGTGGTAGGATTGTAATATTTCAAAGACTTTTTAACCCCCATAATGTACAGGTTATAAAAGCAACTAAAATTCTGTATTAAAGTTGTGGTCCACCATTGTGGAGATTTTGTCAGTGATGATAATGGGCAGTTAAAATTTGATGGAGAGAGAGCTGACTGGTCTTGTGATCCAAACCTATGGAGCTATTTTGGCATAGTAGCCTCAGTCAAAGAATTAGGTCATATGGACATCAAAGAATTATGGTACAGTTTAGGAGATCAGTCTGTGGACCCAAATAGGTTAGAATTGTTAACTGATGATGGGGTGTCATGCATATGTTTAACATTGCTAGGTTAAATGATGAAGTTCATCTGTATGTGGTTCATAATATGATGGAACCAGAAATAATAGAAATGATTGATTGGGTTGGTGAGGGTGATGCCCATGAGGGTGAGGGTGAGGTTCGTACTGAACTTAGAACATAAATAGTGGAGGGTGAGGGGGATGCCCATGAGGGTGATGGTGAGGTCCATACTGAAGTTGGAACAGAAATGATGGAGGGTGAGGGTGATGCCCATGAGGGTGATGGTGAGGTCCATACTGAACTTGGAACAAAAATGGTGGAGGTTGATGGTGATGCTGAGTGCCATACTCAAGTTGGAACATAAATGGTGGAGGGTGCCCATGAGGGTGATGGTGAGGATGGTGAGGTCCATCAGGTTAAGGATGGTGAGGTCCATCATGTAGAGGAAGTTGAGGTACATGATTTTGAGCTAGAGGATTTAGGAGAGGATGATGATGTAGAGGATAGTGAGGGTGAGGATGTACATGAGGCAGAAACTAAGGGCGAAGATGTAGATTATGAAGAAGTTGATGTCAGTGAAGAAAGTCTAACCGATGTCAGCGTCTAGTGTGACATTGGGACTTCTAAAGGAAATGTGAGACAAGAACCTTCCAGTGCAGTACTTAAGTCTTCACGGTCAGATAATGTTTGTATAGATGATGTCCGTGGGTTATTTGACAATGAGTGGCTATCAGAGAAGTTGATTAGTGGATTAGATAGTGAGGACAATGATGGGTCCACTAAGATAAGGTTTTCCACTTTTAGTACGCCTAAAACTTTGGAGGCTTATAAATGGGAAGTAGGAACCTATTTCACTTAGAAAAATGAATTCATAGATGCCATTAGGACTTATGCACTAAGTAATGGGAGAAGTTTAAAATTTATTAAGAATGATAAGAAAAGGATTTTTGTGAAGTGCTTGGGTGGAAAAGGAAATTGTAAATGGTATGCCTATTGTTCCTTTAGGAGTGATGTCAATGCATGGCAACTAAGAAAAGTGTTTAATGCTCACAGCTGTAGTAGAGATTTCAATGTAAAATTGATGACTTCAAAGTGGTTGAGTCAAAGGATGGAGAAAACTGTGAGAGAAAACCCTACTATGAAGGTCATGGACATTAGGGAGAAAGTCACTAGGAAATGGAATGTAGGAATTTTAAGAAATATGGCTTTTAGGGCAAGAGCCATGGCAAAAGATAAGGTTGAAGGGTCATTTGAGGAACAATTTAGAAGACTTTATGATTATGGTCATGAGCTGCTGAAAACAAATCCAGGTACAACAGTACAAATAAAAGTTGATAACAGTAATGGTGAGGTAATATTCCAAAGATTTTATGCATGCTTGAAGGCATGCAAGGATAGCTTCATTTGTTGTAGACCTATTATTGGGTTGGATGGATGCTTTTTGAAAGGCAAGTATGGAGGGGAGTTACTAACAGCAGTGGGAAGAGATGGAAACGACCAAATGTTGCCCATAGCATATGTTGTTTTTGAGGTAGAAAACATAGAGTCGTGGACTTGGTTCTTGGAGCATCTAATTGAGGACCTTGGTGGGGCAGTTGTCTATGCAGGATGCACATTTATTTCAGACCAACAAAAGGTCAGTCAATGTTCAATATCTTCTACATATAACTGGATATCTTCATTACACAAATGTTAATTACAATATATTGTATATGTAACTCAATATCTTGAATATCTCGGTCTTTTGTCAGCTATTCAAGATCTTTTACTTGGGGTAGAAGAAAGATTTTGTGTTAGACATTTATATTCAAACTTCAGAAAAAAATTTCCTGGAAAAAACCTTAAACGTCTCATGTGGAGGGCAGCAACAGCCACACATCCACAACAATGGGAGGCTGAAATGAGGAATATTAAAGACATAAATTTAGACGCATTTAAATACTTGCTTGCCATTTCACCTAGGTATGTATTAAGTCTTATAATTATTTGATATACTCACAATTGACATTTAAATACTTGACAAGTTATATTTACTTATCCTAGGTTTTGGTCAAGATCTAGATTCACCTCTAGATCACAATGTGACACTCTTGTGAACAACATGTGTGAGACCTTTAATAGTGTGCTAGTTGATAGTAGGTCTAAGCCTATTATTAGCATGTTAGAAGACATTAGGGTTTACATTATGAAGAGATGGACTGCCAACAGGACAAAGATGACATCATATCAAGGTTAAATCTGCCCTAAGGTTTTGAATAGATTTCAGGAGTCATGGTTAAGTAGATATTGGTTACCAAGGTAACTTTTATAATGTCTGTTTCCATTCAAAACAAATATCATATAGATCATCCCCATTAAGAATTTCAACCACTTTTCCAACTTAACTAAACTTTTCTCTATAAAAGTCATTCTGATCTTTTCACCATATTTTTCTTCCATCTGCAACACATTGTGTTCCATGCTCATCACACCCACTTCTTCATTTCTTACATTACCACTCCTTTCTTCTACATTCAGCCAATTTCCTTCATTTCCTTCTTCAATGCACCATTGAAAGAAGTTCCATCCAACCAATTCTTCACTCCCACCCTGTTCAACAAGAACACACACTCCTTCGTGAAAACCCAAATAAATAGACAAAGATTTATGCTTATGTAAAACTGACCTTGAAGTTAGGGCAACCCTAGAATTTTTTCCCCTTGTTTTTAGGGGTTCTCGCAATACGGAACACTGCATTCTGACCACAGAAGCATGTTGGTTTTGCACCCAACCTCCTAAGACTGCCACTATTGTGTTGCATGGCCGAACCCAAACATTTGCAAGAGGAAGATGAACGAGACATCCTTACCAACACCTCAACACCACAGTGATTGGCGAAGACAAAAGACAGCAGGTGTGCTTGGCGAAGACGAAAGACGAAAGACGAACCTCTTCTTCCCCAAGACGAAAATATACTTTGGATGAGAGGGGATGCCCTTAAATTTAGGGCTTGGTCGTCCACCTGGATAAAACACAAGAGCCATTCAATTTTAGTGCACAATGCCACGCCGATAAAAGAAAAAATACAGCTCAGATACATTTAACGTCGTCTGAGACTAGTTAACGGTTAGGGTAAAATGTGTTCATTTTTACAAAAAATATGAACCAATTAAAACAGATGAAAAAAATGAGAACCGAAATGAGATTTTCATACAAAAATTAGAACCAAGGGAGGGTTTAAACCTTTTTTTTTTATTGATTTAGTGATAAACTATGGAAGGACCTAGATTGGGATTGTTATTGTTTCAACTTTAAGCAATCATCAAATCAGGAAAATTATTTAAAGCTTTATTTTGATTTAGATACTATTGCACTTAATTTAGATACATTATGTTTTAACAAAGATTATTGGTTAGAAAATATGTTAGAAGTGACGATTTTTTTTCTTGCATATCATAGTTTTATTTTTAATTTACGAAGATAGCATACTGTAGCTAATATTTACATGAACAACACAGTTTTGTAAAAGCTCAAAATTCAATTTTTGGAAATCAAATTCTGACTTTTTATTTCAAAAAATTTCACAAAAGATTATGTTAGAATTTGATTTTTTGAAAATCTCATTTTGTTCTTTAATAATTTTTTCGAAAATATATATTGAAAATCTTCAACAGTTTTCGAAAAGCATTAAGACTTTAATAATTTTCAAAAACCGTTAAAAAGTTAAAAGATTTTTGAAAAACTTAAACGATTTTCAAAAATCATTGAAGAATTTTTAACATATTTTTAAAATTTTACTTTTAATTTAAAATTAATAAATAATTATATTATTTTAATAGTGTTAATATATTATATTATATTAAATCAAATTTTACATTATTATTATTAATATTATTTAACATGTTATAAAATTTTATTTAATATATTTTTAAAATTTTATTTTAATTTAAAATTAATAAATAATCAATTTATTTTATCATTTTAATAAAATTTAATATGTTAAAATATATTAAAACAAATTTAATATTTTATTATTATTTTTCGTTATTAATATGTTATTTTATTTTGTTAAAATAAATAATTCATTTATCTCGTTAAAATAAATAATTCATTTATTTTTTTATTTTAATATATTTTTTAAAAATTAACTGTTTAACAGTTTTTTTAAAATTGTGTTTTTTAACTTAAAATTTAATAAATAATTAATTTATTATAATATTATAATATTTTTTTTAATTTAAAAAACTTTTGAATATATTTTTATTATAAAATTTTGAAAAATGTTTAGTTTATTTTGATGAAATTTAATATATTTTGTTCTTTTTATAATAATTATTAAATTAATAATAAAAATAATAAGACTAAAAGTAATAAATATAAAATAATAATAATACTAATAATATAAAATTTTATTTAATATATTATAAAATATTAAATCATATTAAAATAATGAAATAAATTAGTTATTTATTATTTTTAATTTAAAAACAAAATGTTTTAAAAATATTAAACGCTTTTTGAAGTTTAACATGTTTTTTAAAATTTTGTTTTTTGACTTAAATTTTATTTTAATATAATATGTTTTAATTTAACAAATATCTTAAATTAACTTTATTATAAAATTTAGGAAGTATTTAATTTATTTTTAATAAATTTTATTATTTTATTAATTATTAAGAAAATTATAATAGTAATAATAAAACTAAAATAAAAATAAAAATAATAATATTAATAATAATAAGGTAAAATTTGATTTAATATAGTATAACATATTAAATAATAGTAAAATAAATTAATTATTTATTAATTTTAAGTTAAAAACAAAATTTTAAAAATATATTAAAAGTTAATATATCCTTCAACGATTTTCGAATTTGAAAACCTTTTAACTTTTTAACGGTTTTTGAAAATCGTTAAAGCCTTAAACGAAAAATGGTGGAAGATTTTCAATATATATTTTTGCAAAAATAATTAAAGAACAAAATCATAATTTGGTTTCCGAAAAATTGAATTTTAACATATTTTTTTGTAAAAATTTTTAAAATAAGAAGTCAGAATTCGGTTTCTCAACTTGAATTTTTAAAATAAGAATGCTATTTATGTAAATATTAGCTACAATATCTTATATTGGTAAATTAAAAATAAAACTATGTTATATAAGAAAAAAAATCTTGAAATGGCAACTTGACTTTTTCTTCTTCTTTTTTTTACAAAAATTAACAATTAATAAAATCAGTAAATATTTGACGTGTGATCGTATGATGATATATGAGAAATATATATGAAGTGTTATTTCATACATAAAAATTGTTATATATAAGTATAATATAAAAATATAAATTTGTATATTTTATTTAATATATGAAAACTAAAAAAAGTATAAAATGTTATTATATATTTTATTTAATAACATAATGATAAGTATGATGTAAAAAATATTAATTTAAATATAATAAAATTATAACAAGCTATCTAATAAAATATATAATTTTATATGTACATGTAAATGATATTGCTTCTAAAAGTTAATTAAAGTTTTGTCGTGGGATTAAACTTATCTTAACCCTGTCCCTAATCCATTTGAGATGGTGCTTTGGGGGTTGGGTTTTTTTTTATGACCCCACTATAGGAGCTTTTTAAAAGGGAGCTTTTTTAAGAGTTAGTTAGGACTAATCTGTGAGTCATGGGTCAAGTTGACAACTCTAGGTGTGGGAATCTCCGACAATCCCCAACGACGCCTGAGCTTCTGACATGGGGTTACCTCCATCTACAACACGTAATATTTAAATCTGGTAGCTGTAGTTTTTCACAAATGAAACAATCTATCTAAAAAACAAATCAAGTCATTGTTTCCTATACTTTTATAGACACAAAACCAACGAGTTTATCATCATCCAGCTTGTAATATTTCTTCACACTCTTGTTTTTATACTTAAGCAACTTGAACCAAAATCTACTTTTGTAACACTTCTATGACCATCATGATCAACCCTACCTTCATAATCTCTTCTGTAAACAATATTTAATGAGCTATATTTACCTTTTGAATTTGGTTGAGATGTTGCGTAAGTGAACCTTCATGACGTTGTGTTTGACAAATTTGACAAACACAAGGTTGAATTGTAATATTTCTGCTTGAGTAAATATTCATTCTTTTTGAACAAAAATATAAAAAAGCTAATCTTATTCAACAAACTCGGTAGATCAAAATAACTTTCAAAGTATTTACCCAACACAAATATAAATTTTTGTAAATTTTGTACAACTCAGAGTATTACTATGCTTTTAAATTTCCTAAATATAAACTATATTTTAATTAAAGTCATAAATCAACATATATCTTTAAACCTTTAAAACTCATTAAAAAAACTCAAACCAAATAACTTGGTCAACAACTTTAAAAACTATATAAACTTTAAGCAATTCATAACACAACATTAACATCATTAACTTTGACAACATCAAAATAAAAATTTAATTACCAAACTATCAAAATCTCATCATTCCAAAAGATATAGCTTTTTTCTTTTTACAAAAAACTTGATCAAAATGACATCTCACAATAATATATATATTTATTTATTTTGTTGTGACCAAATCACATTTAGACGATCCAAATCTTCTACCCTAAGGTACTATTAAAACCATATTTTCTTAATCTCAACTTCACTGTTCTCATAGGAAAGCTAAACCTATATATACACGAAAGACTTTGATTAATGACATAAACATTCACCTTGCAGAGATTTATAACTAAATGCAAAGCTTCCTACCCCATTCATGCAAAACTTTTCAAAAAAGAAATACAGAAGAACTTATTGGAATTTTTTTTATTGAACATACTTACTCTATTCTTCTCTAGGATCTCTAGTGTAGACTTTAGTTCAAGAAAAGATTTTTCAGAAATTTAATTGAGAAGTCAGAAAATATAAAAAAAATTAACAAAATGATTATTTTTCTTTTATTTATAAGTTTTATACTTAAATAATAAAACATTCACACTTTATTTCAATTGTATCACTTTTATTTTAAACAGTTTTCTAAGTTGTTATACATAGTTTTAATTCAAATTAATATAAATTTTTATTATCTATTGTAAGTTATAATTGACATAGAAATTCCATTTACTATATCCATTGCTCAAGTGTCGATGAAGAGATCTACATGACGTTTAAACTAATTAATGAACCAACACAATATATTCTAAATAAGTTATGTAAAAATATATACTAGAAAGTTTATACATAGTGATTTAGATATTTCCCTAGATGAAAGTATGATAATCATTACTAAGAGGGAGAACTGAACTAATTTTATCTATAATCTATATATTAAAAACATTCGTATTTAAAAGGGCAATTAGCTTATCATATTTTATGAATAAATTATTCATTATTTTTTAATTAAAACAATTTCTTCAACTTTATATTTTTCCATTAATTCTCTCCTATTTTTCCTTACTTTGTTTTACATGGTTGATAGTTGTAATTTAAAATAAAATTCAACTAATTTTTGCGACCTTATTTTTTTTTCATCTCCCTGTTATATTAGGGCATATATCCACTGCAAGAATTTTTATATTTACTAAAATATTTTAATTGGCAAAAAATTTGTCAATAAATTTAAATTTATCAACGAATTTTAAAATTTAAAATATTAACAAATTCTATTGATAACGAATTTGTTGGTAACGAATTCGTCGATATATTAGAATTTTGTTTGTAATTTGTGGTTTTTATTACTAATTAATATTTTTATCAATATTAAAATTAGCAAAAAATTTCCTGCTAAACTTGATGAGTTTTTTTGAATATTCAGAGGAGATTGAAAAGAGGAGAAGAAGAAGAGAGGAGAGAAATAGGAAGAAAATAGGAGGAAAAGAGGAGCCGCAACAGTGATATGGTGGTGCTCGAGCAACTTGTCCACAATAGAAGTCAGATTTGGAGGAAGGAAATGAAGAGAAAGAGAAGATGGAGAGAGAGGAGGAAAAGAGAGGAGGATGAAAAAGAAGAAATAAAGGAAAAGGAAAGGAAGGGGAAGAATAATGTCTTTTACCAACGATCAAAATATGTCGATAATTACTAATTATCAAAATTCATCAATAATTATTAACAAATTTTTATCAATGGATTTGAGGTTGTTAATAATTATCGACAAATTTTGTCAGTAAAATCATCAATGATCATTTTATCAACAAATTTTCTATCATTGATAATTTGATAACAAACTCGAATTATCAATAAATTTTCACTAATCCATCAATAATACACGATTTTCTTATAGTGAAATAATTTTTGTTTGAGTTAGTTTTCTTATTTTGTAAGAAAAAATTTAACTAATTTTCAACTTTCAATTTATATGGGAGAAGATGATTAGATTGGTGAGATTTTTATTTATTCTTTAGTTAGTTAATGTGTATTATAATAATTTTACATATAAAAGAAAAAATAAATATTTTTAAAAAATATTGTCATTGATTTTATTTATAATATTTTTGTCTTAAATATGAGAAATATAATTTTGATTGTATGAGTTATTAATTTTCACCTATATAATTTATTATGATTAATTAAATTCTGAGTGATGCCATTAAAGATATATTTAAGCACAACTTTTCAATTAAGGTCATATTAAGCACAACGTTACTGATATACTAAACCAAACTAATTTCTCAAACCTTGTTACATCCATGCTTATCCAAAGCTTCTCTTAATCTAGCATTTGAACTCAACCCCTTCTTGTGAAATGTACGATATATGACCTTCTGACTTTGTTCTTGAAAACTTCTTCACCCAAAACATTACTTCTAAACTCCAATATCTTCACTCGTCCTTTGAAGCCTCAATTTTTAGTCTTCTAACTCCTTATCTTCGAGGCCAGAATTTGCCTCAAAGGCTTTAACCAATTCTAATGAAGGTATACAGGTCAAGTTGTCCTTGAATTTGCATCCCTCTACCACTATAGAGCACAATACACTACCACAAAGGCAAGAAGAAGACAAAGATTTCTAAAGACAACCACACTAGAATCACAACTCTATCTTTCCCCAAACCTTCAGAATTAAGAAAGGAAAATCATCTCTGGTAAAAGTCATGAGTGTGCACCCTCATCACTCCTATCAAGACGTTTTCTGTTCTCAAAACCTCCAGTTAGATACAATACTATACTATCTAGACTTGGAGGAAATGGTAAATTATACCATTTACACTCAATTCTTCAGAGAGAAGACACGACAAGCCCTCAACTCACAGGTCATCCTAAGGACAAACTGCTCTGATACCATAAATGTAACATCCCAGATTATATATGAACATATAACATAGTAAGTCCACATTTATATAAGAGAGAACAGTTAGAGTAGACTGTAAATAAAGTTAAGCTTACACTCATCCCAAAACAAGCCAGAATTTAAAACTTAAGCAAATGGAGTATTTCAAAAGGGTAGGAATCACAGGTGGATTCATAACAACTAAATAGTAGTTCCAAATACCAAAAAAAACAATTATAGAACTCTAAGGAGACTAAGCAGCAACATCGTCTTCCTCCAAAGCCTGCTCTAGAGGCACCTCATCCGCCTCTGCTCACATCCAAATAAATGATCATTGCAAAAGAAAGCATACCCAAGCAAACACAAACACACAAGCAAGGGTGAGCTAGATATAAAAGTCATGTTATAGTAATCATACACAATAGACAGTTAAATACAGATACTATACCATACAAACTTGACTTGTTACACTTAAACTTGACTTGTTACACTTAAACTTGACTTGTTACACTTAAACTTGACTTGTTCGGACTAGAATGATTGTCGAGCTATGGCAGGTTATGCACTCGTGGTGGCCTCTACTACTTTGCAAAGCCATTGCTAATGGGTTTCACCCTACCACACTCACGAGGTTAGTCCGTTATCACTTACCTTGGGTCATACTGGAAGCACCCAAGACTAGGACCTCCTGCTACTCCTCACCACATGGATCAATCCTCTCTACTTGAGAATGAAAGACCATTGGAGCGTCAGGAAAACCCCCAAGACTGAGCTACCATGCAAATCATTCTAAACATTCAGGGCACCACCATGAATCTTCTCCTTGAAGATCATGGAATTACGTCCAATAACATAGGGCACCACCATGTAACCTCCCTTTGAGATCCATGGAATTATGTCCATAACATAGGGCACCACCATGTGACCTCCCTTTGAGATCCATGGAATTACGTCCATCATCATACTGTTACACTTACGCCAATCACAACTTTGTTTCATACATACTTCCAAACTATAATTCACATACAATACACATACTTTCACTTTTACATTGCATACAAACATAGATATAATACTAATTATACTTCAAAAGACCACAAACAACTTAATAAGTCATCAAAAATCACATGAAACCATTCCATGTACATTAACAAACAATAACAGTCCAAGAAGACCCACTAAACAACACAAACCCCTTAAACTCATACTTAGACCAGGAAAATAACTTTGAAACTATCACCAACAGTTTCGGAAAGGCCCAAAACCCCTAAAACGACCTAAAGAACGTCCAAAAATGATATCCAGAACCCCGAAAACCACCAAAAACTATCCTGGATGATTTTTCGACGACAATAATCGATTATCATACGTGATAATCGATTATTTGCGAGAGCTTTGAAGAGGATACAACTCTCTGACTAAAATAATCGATTATCAAGTGAGATAATCGATTATTCTTATCAGTTTTTGACAACAACGTGATTTTTCTGGTTTTTGTGCATCTTAGACACTTTAACGAGTTTCTAACACTCCAAACTTGATTTATATGACGAAATAAACTTGTATAACTGATTCTAATACTTCCTAATCTTATTATCTAGTGATTTAATGTTGATTTAAACTCTAAACCCTCAATTTCATCAACCTAGGTACTCAATTTTGAATCTACCACTTATAAATTATTTTTAACACTTTTAACACTCCTAATGAGTCACAATTAACTTACCCAAGTTATCTAAACTGATCCTAACAGCTTGAAATACAAAATTCAGATTTTGACTACCTTAGTTCTCTTCATAGGTTATAAACTTCAATGATTCACATGGTTATTTCCTAATAAATTATTTAACAGAATTCATTTCTTCTAAGCATTCAAAATTATCACAGCATTGTATCAATACCAGTTCCTAATCATCCAATTCACAGTTCATATCAACATCAGTACAACATGATCACACAAGTTCTTCATTTTCAACCAACACAATTTAAACATGTTCATCACCAAAATAGTAGAACAGTAAAAAGCAAAATAAATCAGACAAGCATATCATACATCATATAAAATTGTAACTAGCTCCCCTTACCTGGAAGTTGAGCTGTACAGCTTGCTAGAATACTTTAAACAGGACCTCACACAGCGGAGAACCAAACAGGACCTATAGATCACCGCATTGGTGACAGCCAACAACTCTTAGAGCTAGAATAGGGCAAGAAATGAAAAGAAGAATACACAAGGCACATGCAAGAGCAAAATCGCATGCCCTAATTTCAAGAACAGTGGAGGAAAAGGGCAAAATCGCTATAGAACGCGAAACCGATCGGTTCAAGTCGAAGCTCTTGACTCCGGGAACGCGGAATCACCACCTAAATGACAATGCACCGGTCAAATATCAACATTTGGTAGAGAGAAGGCAGAGAAAGTTAGGGCTTGAAATTTTTAGAGAGAGAAGCTCAGAAAATTAGAATCTGCTGAGCTCTTTCCTAAGGTCAGATTGACTTAGAGAGATGAGCCAGCTGCCCCACATAGGGCCCAATGGCCCTTTTTATAAATTTACAGGCCCTTACATTATTTATTAAAAAAATATTTTACATAATTGTTATAAAATGTAGAAATGAAATAGATATATAATTTAATTTTAAAATAAATTATAATTTTTAAAAATATTTTGACAGTAAAAAATATATTTAACCTAAAAATAAAATATAAAGTTACACTTTGTGTCTAAAATATATTTTTCTCTTGTTTTTTTTTTCTACTAAACATCTTGTCCTACTTTATTTTTCACTCATCCTATTCATCTTTTCAATCTACCCAACGCTAATAAACAAATTGCAATCTAAGTGAGAGAGTTTGAGAAAAAGAAAATAAAGTCTAAATGATAACTTTTGTTTACAAGTATCTTTTAATCCATAAAATTGTAATATATAGTTAAAAATTTTACGATTTAAAAGTTTTACAATAAGTAAAAATCAATGAAATAAAAATATATACAAAATTGTAAACTTATTATTTTAGAGTTTTATTATATAAGTGATATTTTGATATTTGTATAATTGTTTTTGGTAACTTAGTAATACTCAATGTTCTTGATAATTTCTGTAACGATTCCACATTAATGTTCATAATATTAAAAGTGTTTTTTTTTTTTTTATTTTCACAAGTTTTCACTTTGAGATATTGATAAATGATAGTTTATGTAGGAGAAAAATAAAAATTAAATTTTAGGAATAATAAAGAACATTTAAATTAAAATCAACCTAAGATATTCAGTTGTTGGGAAATTACTATGTATTATGTTATTGGGTATTATTTATCTTGGTGCAATGATTCATTTGGAAGAGACACATTGATGGTCCATGAGACACGTTAACACTTGAAAAATCATCAATTGATGTTTCGGCAGAAAAAAAAAGGTAAATAGAACTCCAAAAAGTAGAAGAGGGTTGTGTTGTTTATAGCCAACTTAATTAGTGATTTAATTAGTATTTTAAGGGAGCTTTTATGATTTAAAGTCTTATTTGAAGTATAGATTTTAAATTTGAAATCATATTAATATAATTTAACGAATAAATCTTAAATTCTTGTATCTGTAACATAAATGTCCTCATTCATAAATTTTACTTAACTCTTCTCGTTTATATATATATCTTGAAATTAAAATGTATTAGAATAAAAGAAATAGAAATAGTTAAAATTTGATATATTTAAGGTAAAAATATGTAAATGAAATATATAAATATTCAAGTAATTGTGTATGTCTTATATATTTTTTATTTATAAAAGGCCTCGTAGCCCATAACAAACTTGGGCCTACGAGAAACTATTAATCCAATTTATCTTGGGTTATTCCTTTTTCCACTTCCAGAATTACTAAATGAAACCCCACACTCACCACCGTTGCTACTCTTTATTATCGTCACTGTTGCAGAAGAATAAGAGAGATAAAAAGCTTGTCCCATAAAACTTATTCTGAAAAGGTCATTTGGAAAAGTGTGGCGAAATTCCAAATTTGATAGAATGAGAATGTAGTGAAAAAAAAAATCATAAAATTATTATCATAAGATTTTTATGAAAGAAATTCATAAAATTTTTATCATAAGATGGGTAATAGTATCAACTTCTATTTTTATTTGCAGAAGTCTCATTAATTATTAACAATTTTCATGAAAGAAATTCTTTTAACCACATTTGGAAAGTGATTCAACTTAGATAACAGAGATATAGCATTATATTATATTTTTAAATTGTTTTAAATATTTGTTTATATGAATTAAATTTCGAGTAATATGTATGCTTCATTATAATTAGAATAATTATCAAATAATTTCTTAAAAATAATTACATAATAATAATAATAATAATAATGAAAATAATAATAAGTATAATATTAAATCAATTGTAATTAAAAATGTGACTGTAAAACGATAATCCAAAAATTATAATCATAAATTTTTCTATTTTCACCTTAAAAGATAAAACAGTAAAATACAAGTTTTTATATTAGGTTAAAAAATGGCCCTTTCTATCAATAAGTAGTGGGTGTTGCTCCCTCCACCACCACTCCTTTCTTCCTCTACCTCTCCTTTACTGTTTTGTCCTTCACTAAAATTTTATTAGGTTATTATTTTTGAATTTTTACTCATTCCCAACCTATTCCACTAATGACCTATTACTAGTCCCGTAAATGAGCAAGAAGTTTTTCTTTCATTTTAACGTTGGACTTCTTCCTCTCTTTGTTTTGTTGTGAGAATATGCGGTGTAGTTTCATTCGGTGATATACTTAGTGAGAGGTTGCAAAGGTTGGTGGTGGTGGAAAGAATTGATCAAGCGATACTAGTGTAGTCAAGGGAAACAACAACGGTTATTTTCGTCCATAGACATCGGTTCTTGAACCGAGGCATATACAGGCGAGGTAAAAAGGGGTGGGCTTTTGGCCTCAGTTCACAACCGAGGCATAAAGGGGTAGGATTTTGCCTCGTTTCACAAGTAACCGAAGCAATAGTTTTTTTTTCTTTTTTTTAAGGACTTTTCGCCTCGGTTCCTTCTGAACCGAGGCAGTAGAGTGGTTATTTTTTTTTGCTATTGTTTGTGAAAATTTGTTTTTCACGTTGTTCGCGTTCTCCTAGTGAGTCAGTAAGAAGCATCTTCACTCTCGAGAAAGGTCCCCACCAATCTTCAACACTCTATTCTTACATCATCGGACCACCACCCAACAACCGTGCCACCTTTACCGGACCACCACAGACCACCCCGCGGAGTCTTCTTCTCCAACGACATTCTCCAAAATCATGTCGTTATCCATGGCAACTTGCAAGAAATAGAAACCAAGCCAGAGAACCAGCACGCCGCCGTGACTGTCGTACAATATCGTGACAGCAGATCAGAAAGGAGGGAACCATAAAGGCAACCATTGTCGGACCACCACAGAACCACCGAAGAACCAAGATACCGCTGCGACTCCACCAATCTTCAACACTCTATTCATCGGACCACCTTTACCGGACCACCACAGAACCACCGCGAAAGCTCTCTCTCTCCTTGGCACAACCTGCAATCAGAAAGGCAACCAGCAGATCGCACCACCACCGCCGTAGCCACCGCCAGCGTCCACGCAGATCGCAAATACCCCAACCTCACTTTGTGCAACCCTGTTCAACCTCCATTCATCCTCATCAGCAATTTTCAACCTGTAAAATCAACCTATAAGGGATGGTCTGAACCTTAGAATCGTAGTGAAAAGGGGGAAGCTTGACCTTTTTGGTGTCGACGTCGAGGACGGAGCCTCCGCCGTGGAAGATTGAAGGCAACAATATTGAAGCAGCGGTGGAGGCAGCAACAGCGGAGGTAGTAGTGGCGGAGGCAGCAGCGACGGGGGACCAATGGCGCAACGACGCAAGGAGGAGGCACGAGCATGAACAGAAACGGAGGTGACGAGCGCAGAGGTTGCGACGCGACGAGGCAGGCACGAGCACTGGTAGCACAGGGGGTGGCGCGACAAGGCAAGGAGTGGCAGTGATGGACGAAACTACAGTGGAAGAAGGGGAGAGCGCGATGAAGAAGAAATTGTTGGGCAACACAAATGAACAGTCAGTAGGTTAAGTTTAGAAACTCAAGAAGAGCTACTACCTCAGTTATTTAAAACCCGAGGTAATGTCCCAATATGGCACCGGTTAAAGGAGAAACTAAGGCAGTATCTCCCTTTAATGATGTTGACAACCAAAAAGCTTCTACCGCAAGTGGACAGGTGTACATTTTAGGCTTCGGGTGTCTTGTTAACCGAGGTCATAGGACATTTATGCCTCGGGTTAGTGGGAACCGATGCGTATAAGTTCGACTTAATTACAACAATGCCACCGCGTTTTGATAGGCTTCGGTTTTCTATAAACTGAAGCCTATTAGACGAGTTAAAAAGCGAATTTTTTACTAGTGCGGCAGTGGTTCAGTGGTGCTTCCTCTAAGTGCGTAATCAAATAAAATCTAAAATAAAAATATAAACTTTTAAATGGAGGTGAGCATTCTTCAGCGAATGTCAACATCCGTTTAAAGTTTACATTTTTATTTTTATTTTAGGTTTTGTTTTATTAGTTTATTCTTTTATATTAATTTTGGAGATATTTTAATAATTTAATTTTAAATGTTTTGATTTATTATTTTTTAATATATTTTTGATATATTTTAATAATGTATATTTATATTAGTTTATATTTATATTTTTTTTATTTTGCACGTTATATATAATTAGTTTTTAAATTTAAAGATTTTGTAAAATATATATTGTTTATATATGATTTTTGTATTCTTTAATTCTTTAACAATTTTATAATTATATAAAAGATTACTTATTACTTTATTTATATGAAATATATAATTTAATTATATTAATATTTTATATTTGTTTGATTAATTATTAATTATGTTAATAAGGCTCATTATAATTTTATAGGTGATTATTATTTAAAATGGATGAATATATTCATATGGATTCTCAAATTGGTTGTAGTTTGAAATCCGATTTCTCTTCATCAATTAGCAAAGTTGTAGAGGGAGATTTAACAAATAAATTTATCACAAATGAAATATTTCGTTCACGGGAGCACTTAATTCAATGGGTAAGAGGGATGAATTTAGGATTTGTTGTGGTAATAGTAAGATCTGACATAACTACTGGTGTACGGGGAAGAAAAACGTTCATCATACTTGGATGTGAAAGAAGGAGAAAATATCGGAAATACAAAGCCGATGCGGTGGCTAGTGTATATGACACTCGTAAATGTGAGTGTCCATTTAGATTAAAAGGTAAACCATGTTCAGATAGGGCCAAATGGGTGTTGAAGGTGATGTGTGGACATCATAACATGAGTTGGTTGAAGCTTTAGTTGGTCACCCTCATGCTGGCAGGTTAAATACAAGTGAGCAGTCATTACTGGTTGATATGACAAAGAGTAAAGTTACACCTGCAAATATTTTATAAACACTCAAACAAAATAATGATCGAAATGTCACAACGATTAAACAAATCTACAACGCAAAGCAAGAGTATAAACGATCATTAAGAGGGTCCAGAACTGAACTACAACAGCTTATGATGTTGTTGGATCGGGATAAGTACTTTTATTGGAGTAGGTGTGCTGATGATTCAGAGGTTGTTACTGACCTGTTTTGGACACATCCTGATGCGATCAAATTGTTAAACTCATTTAATGTTATATTTTTGATTGATTCCACATATAAAACAAATAAATATAGACTTTCATTGCTTGAGATTGTGGGTATGACGTCTACAGGGTTAACCTTCTCAGCCGCATTTGCTTTCTTGTCTACTGAAAGGCAGAGTAATTTCACATGAGCTTTGGAAAAGTTGAAAGGTTTATTTTTAACATCTGAGGGTGGTTTTAAAGTCATTGTCACTGACCGATATTTGGCTTTGATGAATGTCATTGCAAATGTTTTCCCTGAGTCATATAAGATGTTATGCCGGTTCCACATCCTTAAAAATGTTAAAGCTAAATGCAAAATGTTAGTTCATTCTACTAAAGTTTGGGATGTGTTGATGGATTATGTGATGGATTGTGCTGATGAAAGCTTGTTTGCTGAGTATGTGAATGGTCTTCAATACGTGAGCAGTTCATGGCCTTTGTTATTTGAATATGTGAATCAGACTTGGATTATTTCGTACAATACATACTTTGTAAAGTTCTGGACGAACAGAGTAATGCATTTAGGGAACACAACCATAAATAGGTATGTTGTAATGTTATTTTATTTATTTGTTTTGTAGATAAATATTTATTTGCACTTGTTGATGGTTTTTTTTTGTTTCAGGGTTGAATCTGCTCATTGGAGCCTGAAGAAAGTTCTGGGCAATAGTATGGGTGATTTGTGTTCTTGTTGGGATAATATTCATAATATCATTATCCTACAACACAACAAGATTAAGGCGTCATTTGAAAGTAGTCTATTACTCACGAGTGACCATTTTAAAGGCTACAAATATAGAGAACTTATTGGTTGTGTCTCTCGATATGCATTGGATCTCATTGCTAAGGAATTGAAAATAGTGCAGCAGATAGGATTGGACTCCTCATAGTGTGGATGCGTATTGAGACGTACATTTGGTGTCCCTTGTGCATGTGAATTAGCACGGTATGATCCTAGGATGATCCCTGTGGGTGAATTTCATATCATGTGACGAAGATTGCATTTCTCAAATGTTGAATTAAATGAATCCGAGCCCCAGTTATCCATTAAAGATGAGTTGAAACAAGTAGAAGAACAATTCAATGAGGTTGAAATTGGCGGTAAAGTCACCATCAAGCAGAAGTTACTTGACATTGTTTGTCCTACATTGACATCAATGGTCCCTCCATTACATAAAGTCAAGACAAAGGGTGCACAAAAAAGTAAAGTTGAACGAAGAAAAGGTCTACTACGCGGGATCCATCATATTTTGAGCATGTGGACGCCTTTCATTCAACCATAGAATCTTCGTCTGTGAGAAGTAAATTACAATCAAAGCCAAAAGCAGTGAAGAAAAGGAGAGTTCCAATGATAAACCAGTTTCATTCTACTACTCACCCATTCATTGTGGACGTTGTTGATGTTATTGCTGATGGTCACTGTGGGTATAGATGCATTCTTGCGTTGTTGGGATTCGGAGAAGATTCATGGCCCGTTATCAGGAATGAGTTGTACAAAGAACTCAATGAATGGCGTGATGAATACGCAAGCCTAGTAGGAGGCTATGATAGACTAGAAGAACTGAGGAAATCTTTGTTGGTGTAGTCATTGTCGGCGGTAAGTGTTTCCCATTTTATGTATTTTATTTATTACATTTGTTTTTTCTAACACCTTGTTTTATTCATAACAGGCTAACAGGAACAAGTAGTTGACATTATCAGACATTGGTTATGCAATTGCTAACTGATATAACGTTATCTTAGTGTGTATGTCATACTCTCAAAATTATACTATCTTCTCACTACGTTCCACACCACCTTTTGATATAACTCAACATCGCTTAATCTGTATAGGACATGTTCATGGATGTCATTTTGTGTAGGTAAGTGTATCTTTATATGATTTCATTTTAAAATTACTTATCACTCAATTAATTATTGTAATTTGTATAATGCAGGTTAAGCTATAAGAAGGTTGTCTGTTGCCCATGGTTCATGTCCTCAACTCACTGTTATCCTGAGGCACGAGTGTGGTCATCTATTTATACTAGTAGGATGCAAGCATTTGTACAGTTGATGGGCGTAACAACATCTTATGTTGACTTAGGTGATTCGTGATATTTATATTATGTATGAAGATATGTAAAAATACACTATTATTTTTTGTTATTTAAGTACTTATTCTCAGTATTCGTGATATTTATATTATTATTATTCGTGATATTTATGTATTATTTATTTATGTATGAAGATATTTATATTATCAGTATTCGTGATATTTATATTAGTTGTTGTTAATTAAGTACTTATTTTTTTTCACTTAAACATATAAATATTTGATCATCTATATAACCAATATAAAAGAACATGGAACTCAAAATGAAAACATTAAAATTATAAGAAATTATAAATGTCTAATACAAATACAAAGGAAATATAAAGTCAAATAATACTTAATGAGAAAAAGGAGATATAAAGTCCTGTAATACATAATGAAAATATGAAATACAAAGTCCTATCAATTAGACGTCGACCGTCTACCACGCACATGCCTCTGCCCTCTCCTAGTCGAGGAATATTCGTTGATGCCCTCATTAGCAATCTGAAGCAGGTCCACTGACACCTGATGTGAAACAGTACCCTCAGTCACATGACGACACGATATTAAGAACTGTAGCATTCTCGTCATTGGCCTAAATCTAGCCTGCATTATAATTATATCAAACAATTAAATAAACAAGGTGAAGAAAATTGAATAATATAAGCAATGAAAAATAATATACCAGGGTGCCAGATGGTGAAGGTGGAGACGGTCTACGATGGGAACATTGGGGCGCTGTCTAGGCACAAGAGCCGGTCGCGCGTCATTTGTAACAACAATAATATAAGGATACGAAACCCTCCTGAACCACTGAATGTACCCATTGACACTATCAGAAGGGGATGCTGCATGTCTGACATTACTCACAACCTGAGCTCTAAAGTGCAACCAAACATGATCAATGGTCATTATATCTGCATTTGGAACCGCAGTGGGTGATCGTGGAATGTCTTGCTGAAACCCAAATTGCCTCAGCACACGCTCAGGCAAATGACGGCAAAGGATTTCACCAATCCGAATCCATCCAGAAAACATACAGATGCCGAAGAATGGCCAAATGCCCTGATGCCCCTCATACGGATGCCATACAACTCCACTATATGTCAGCGCATCTAACTGTGACCGAATCTCCGCGAGAGTGGAACTCTGACTAGGGCTCTGGCACCTCATGGCACGTGGTGTGGTATCATCGTAAGAAGTCACCAACCGCCTCCTTCCCATGCTAGGGAAATGTTCGTATATCCAACTCTAAAAAAATAATTATTCAATTAAATTTCATCCATCTTCGAACATGGAAATAAATACATGAAATAAATGTAAAAGTTATAATTGTACCTGAAATAGAGTCAAATGGGCGAGTGCAGCAACGCCCCAGGCATATCTGCCACACGCGTGTACGTCTCTAAATAACAATAAGTAAGACACACATATAAAACTGACACTCTTATTTGCAAAAATCATGTATCCTACTAGTGCAACAAATATGCTATGACAGCATAGTCTCAATGTTGTGACTTTCGGACCACGTGCGTCCTTCATCTTAGCATTAGTTGTGCCACCATCAACACCGAGGAGCTGCACAAGGGCTGTATGAGCCTCCTCAAAGTCCAACTCCTCCAAATCACACATTTGTCCCATCACAGGCTGGTGAAGTGATGTCGAGACGTCATCAAGAGTAACTGACATCTCCCCTATAGGGAGATGGAAACTACTGCTCTCGAAATGCCACCTCTCTATGAATCCGAGGAGTAATCCCTTATCAACATAATCATAACAAATCTCTGTGAGACGCATCAAATTGGAATTCAACACAATGTGTTGAATTCCCTTGTGGCATGGTCCTAACTTATTTACTTTTTTTCCGTGGGAGATCAACTTCAGTATGTCCCCTCGATCCTACACATTAATATTTAATAAAGTTTCTATTAAAAAAATAATAAAATAAATTTTATGTTTGCACTTACTCGGCCTTGTGAAATAGCATAAGCTACATGCTGAACATAGTGCGTTAGCAATGAACCATCACGTGGACCTCCAGGAAATCTATCGACATCCTCTTGTATGCAACGAACATCCGCATGCTCCTCCTCCTCATCGTCGTCGTCAGGGGCCTCAAATGCATCCTCCTGACCATGAGTCTCATACGCCTCATATGTCTGCTCCTCAAAGGCTCGCTCCTCAGCTATAGGGTCATCTGGATAGAAGGTGCACGACTTCTATGAGCAGAAACGGTAGGTCTTCTCCCAGCTTCGCCCTGTGCTGAACTCTCTCTTCGATAACTCTCACCTCGAGAACTAAAAGATGCACCACATGTTCTTGTCATTTCTAACAAAAATTTAATTGTTTCATTTCAAAAATTAAAAACAATTATTGTTTTAAATATCATTAATAAACTATAAAAAAATACAATTCAAAATAAATTAAACTAATACTAATTAATTTATTAACTAAACAAAAATTAAATAAAATAAACAATTAGCTAATTAATTCAAAAAAATATCTAAATACATTTTGATTTAATTATTATTGCAAATACAAATTTACTATAAATAAATTAAATACAAATACAAATTTACTAACATTAAATAGAATTAAATTAATAATATTAATTTCAACAAATAAAAATAATTTAAATATATAAAAAATTACGTATCTAATTCAAACTTAATCAATTCATTTAAAAACTACAAATAGAAAAATTTATAAAATATTAAAATAATAATCTAAAACGTCAAAGAAAATCGCTCTATTGGGACAAAAATCTAAAAATCTAAAACTGTATCAAATATATATATATATATATATATATATATATATATATATATATCAAATATTAATATTTAAAAAAATTAAGAAAAAATATATCAAATATATATATTCCAATTATAAATTAAAAAAAAAATTAAAATTTTAAAGAAAAAAAATACAGCAACCCGAGAGTCAAAACGAAGGTGGGATATCCGATTGGCCTTCAACGGATATTCCACATCTGTCGACGGAAGTCGAGCATCCGCGGAAGGCCAAACGGATATCTCACATCCGTTTTGACCCTTCGTGGGCACTATGCAGGCGAAACACAATCGAACAATCTCGGCGACAACCAGGGCACAACAGTCAAGCACAAGTTCAAAGCACATAAACAATAATAAATCATAAATTAAACTACAAAAATGGTGAGCGGAGAACCAACCTGGACAACCGCAGCAAAGATCCACGCTTCTCCACACCAGAGATGAACGAGCTCCTCCACACCAGAGATGAACGACAATGGAAGCTTTGAAACCCAAAAGGAAAATGAAAAAGAAAGAAATGGAGGAGAAGTGAAACGAAGAAGAAAATCGTGGGGTTGCAGAGCAAAACAGAAATGGAAGAAATGGGAATAGAAATTGTTAAACAGAAATGAGAGATGAAAAGATTGGGTGTTAGGAAAGTAAAGTTGGAGAACTAAGTTTCAAATAAATTAAAATAATAAAATAATAAAAGTAAAAAATTTTAATCTAAGGATAAAATTGAAATTAAAGAAAATTGGGAAGGTGGAGGGAGTAAAGGGTGGTAATGGAGGGAACAACACCCATAAGTAATTCGCGCCACACGTACTACGGTCCACCTTCCGTTGGGCCTTACTTTCTAACCTTTGCTTTCTACACTCATTATTGTGATTTAAAAGTCTAAATTATCCTTCTTTATATATATATATATATATATATATATATATATATATATATATATATATATATATATATAATATTAACTTTATGTTTTTTTCTTTCGCACACCTCCACTAGACTACCTTTATTGTGAGTGATTGTTGTGCATCGTGCCTCAAAAAGTAAAATTTCATTCTCTTTGTTTGAGTTCTTAAAATATTTGTTTTTAGTGGATACTTTAAATTGAGTGATTTTTAAAGTTTGTTTGAGAGAAATCCTAATAATATGGATTTCACAATTAAATAATAAATTTTATATTTTAGATTAAATAATTTGAAAAGCTTGTAGTAACTATATGATTTAGAAAAATATACTGCATTTAGCAATCTAGAGGTTTATATGGTTAATAATCTAGCAATTCAGATTAATATTTTGAGAATGCGTTGTTAAATATTCCTTTTGCAATGCATTTTCAAATTGGGTTTCCATATAAATCTTTCTAAAATATATTTCTGGAATGTTATTTTATAAATGCATTTTTGGATTGACTTTCTAAAATATATTTTTCAGATTCAACTTTGTAGAAACATTTTCAGATTTAGTTTTCAAGAATGTATTTTCGTAGCAAGTGTTCTTCTAGACTGCAATTATTTGTTGTTTTCTTAAAGCGTATGCTTTATTTAAATGTTTAATAAATGTGACTAGATAAAAAGGATATACTTTTCTTCTAATTATAGATTTACTTTTCAAAAAACAAATTTTGCCTTAAGGAAAATGCAATTTGTAAAACACGTAATCTAAGATTTATATTTCGAATAATCCATTTCAGAACAATTCCAAATAGTACAACGTAAAAGAAAAATATTATGATCAATTTTGAAAATTTTTTTCAAACAATATTCAACACTTTCAAGTTAGGTTGGGTGATGGAATCCCATTGTTGTTGTGAAAGAGAAACTGGCGCAAAGTTGTCATTTCGAAAAACTTGTAGGTGCAAGAAAATACTAAGGGACTATAGGAAGCAAAAGCCCTCTTTGTATCACTGAACAAAGGTGCCGGTATTTGGGCCTGGGCCTCTTTTGTTAGTTTTGGTTGGAGGAGCATTGTAGTTCTGGAGAGTTTTGATATATATATATATATATATATATATATATATATATATATATATATATATATATATATATATATATATATATATATATATATATATATATAATATGTTTTTTTTTTCTAAAATAATGTTACAATTTCTTATTCTACTATTTACAGACATCTACTTTTCATGTTTAATCTTAGATATCAAAATATACAAAGAATTCTAATGGGATTTCTTAAAGCTGTAATGACACGAGGTTACTGTTCTACTTTTTGCATTTACTGTTATATAAATATATGTCAGTAATTTATTTTAATTATGTTTTTATTACATAGTTTGATTTACGTGTTGAATAGTGATATAGGTAAATTATATTTGAATCAAATCTGTATGTTGTGTTTTATTTAGTGTAATATACTTTTATGATTTTGATTTGTTATATATACATATATTAATTCGATTTACGTGTGAATGTTATAAATGATATTTAATTGATAAAGTAGTTGTAGTTACATAATTTGAGAAAAATGATATACTTCTAAAATTTCAATGTGTTAGATTGTGAATTTGGCATCCAAAAGTTTTAATTAAACTGAATGTAATATTTTGTAAATGTTATAAATATATTTGTTATTTTCATTTTATAGTATTTTAAAATTATAGTTGAATAACTTTTTTTTTATAAAAGATAGAGATTTTTATAGAGGATGACAAACTTTATTTTATAGTAGCAACATTCTTTAAAACTCTTTATGATTGGCTAAAATAGTGCTGAAAAATTTGATTCCATATATCTATTAAATCTTAAATTTCATTCTATTGAAAACAAGTTTGTTTAAAAAGAGTAAACAAAAAATATATTTATGGCTAAATTCTTGGTAAACTTTGCATTTAATAAACATTTTATTGCAATTAAATGACTCTAAACTCTTTACTTCTCTCTAATGTTATTTCATTTAATAAAAAATTTATTCCAGTTAGATAACTCTTAAAGTTTTTTGAAATCAATTCTCAACTTACAATACACTCCACGTAATATATCATTAAAATTGTGGATTACTCACAAAAAGTGAAAACGTTATTTACTATATCCAACACCAAGAAAGCCCTTACAAGGGACATAGGAGTTGCTTTCAGAATTGTTTCCACAGTTAAAATTTCCACAATTAACAACTTTCATGAATTGTATTTAACACCACTAAACAAGCTTAAATATTTAATCTACAAGGGAGATTTTAAAGACAAGTAGGTTGGTGTAAGAGTAACTAACATGGTACACATGTTTTTGGCCCTTTTTCAGCTCTCATAATTTATTATCAGTGCATAATAAGAAGAAAAAGTTTATCAATGTTTGTCTCTTTTAGGTTAAACTTGAAGCTAAGCCCATTAAACGTTGGTAATCAGTGATGTACGGCTAAAAGCTTGCATTGGAATTCAAGGAATAGGGGTTCATAATGTCAAGGGCTCTTTGTTTTTAAGCAATATCTCTACTGTACTTGATAGTGATGTGCGTCTAGGATGGTACACATTCAAATTCTCATACTCTTCTCAAAGTTTCTTGCTGCCAAATTTGAGTACAAAAATTTGTTTGTTGGTGAAGCACAACATGGGTATGTGAAATTACAATGCACTTTAAGTAAATCACAACGCACACAAGTACCATAATTAGCATAATGTTTGGAACTAATGATAAGATCAATTTAAATCAGAAAAACAAGGAGAATTATGCAGTGATTTCCTTTTTAATACTAACAGCCACATAAACTATGGAAAAACAAGATGAGAAATTAATCTTCATGGACCACTAGTTATGAGTCTACTATATAGATCATGACATCAAATGGGTTTTTAATCACAAATGATAACAACAAACCATAAAGAAAATGAGAATGTTAATGCAAGTTTTACTTGAGGAAGCAACCCTATGCTCTATATGTGACATTGACTTCTGCCAAAGAAGGACTCAGAAACTCATAATCTTTCTTACAAGCTTCCCCAACCAAATTAAGCTTTGAAAATTGTATGTTACAAGCAATCTAATTGAATTAGGCCTTCTTATCATTTCTTTTGCTAACTTTTGAATGGTATATAAGCTGTTTCTTAGAGTCAGTTTGGTCATGTTTTAGTGTCTCAAAAGCCAACCATGTTGCTACTAAATATGTTGTTGCTAAAGAGCCATACAAAATCCCTTTTTCTACTCTGCCTTCAATTATTGCTAATCTTAGCAAGCAGTGCTTCAGTTAATGGAGTTGAGCAGAAGGCATTGAATTTCTTCTCCCCTTTTCATTCCTTATTTGGCCATTGATCTATTTGATTTGTTTCATCTTAAAGCTACCCTCTTGCATGCATGTTAGTTATTGCTGTCATTATGAGCTTGACCATTATTTGTTTTGTGTGTAGAACTTTTACATTGTTTTCTTGGGAGCTCATACACAGAGCAGAGGAAATACACTTGAGACCTATTTAAATGTTCTATCTTCTGTGAAGGGAAGGTAACTTGACCAATTCACAAACACTTCTTATCTTTCCCTCTTTAAGATCAAAAGGCCAACAAAATTTTTTTCTCTCACTCTAACAAATTCATCCTAGCTCTTAAAACTATAACCATTCTCTTAAAATTTTTTGTTTCATTTCTTTGAATTAAGCCTTTTGTATTTTGATTTGTGCTCACTTAGCTACCTTGAAGCCAAAGAATCTATGGTGCATAGTTACTCAAGGAACTTCAATGCATTTGCTGCAAAACTGTCAGAAGATGAAGCCAAGAAGTTATCTGGTAAGGATAGTTTTTCAATTTTCTCTGGCTTCTTCAAGCACTATATCTTATGCTTTTAACCCTTTTGTATGTGTAGCCATGGATGAAGTGCTTTTAGTGTTTCAAAATCAGTACCGTCAGCTACACACAACAAGATCATGGAACTTCATTGGGTTACCTCCAACAGCCAAAAGAAGATTGAAAGTAGAAAGTGACATAATTGTTGGTGTTATAGACACAGGTTCATCTTGGCTTTCCTCACATTTTTCATTTTCTTCTTTGCCATTATATTACATCAATGGTGCTTCTCAATTCAATTGTTAAAACTGTGTCACAATATTGACGAGTCAGGAATCACACCTGAGTCTAAAAGCTTCAAGGACAATGGATTTGGTCCTCCACCAGCAAGATGGAAAGGATCTTGTGGCCATTATGCTAATTTCTCAGGCTGCAATAAGTAAAATTTCTTTCCTTGTTTACATTGTGTCAATGCATTGTTACTGAATTATTTTCATTATCGTGTTTTATGTATGAAATATTTACTAATTTTTTCGATTACTAGTTTTTGTTGCAAACCACTTAATCAGTGAATCATTTACTCAAGGAATGGTATTTTTTTTTACAAATTTCACCAGATGATATGAAGTTAAACAATGAACTCCTAAAATGTCTCATGCTACAATATGGAGAGATAAAGAGTTATTAAAACAAAGGAATAGTTTAGTATTGATATAGGGTTCAATCTTGTTAAAAGTTGAACACTTTTTCTCTTATGAATGTTTTCAACTAGGTGACATGCTTCATACCCTATATATATCCTATTTTGTGGTCCAACTTGAATTCAAACACCTTTCTAAAAGAAGGAAAAGTTGCAATTTTATCTCTCAAGTAAAGTCCAAACATGACAATAACAAGAGTAATACATGAAATATTGCCTTAAACAAAAGGGTGGAACATAGATCCATACAATACTAATTCTTGCATTCTGTTTTCTTTCTTCTCCATCATCTGTAGTGCCTCTTTCAGTCTTTCCCTTTTAATAGATAACAATGTTTAATCTTCTCTTACTCATGTAGTATCACAACTTCTTTATAGATCTAAATACCCCAAAACAGAGGAAGATGAAATTTAGTGATGCAACTCTGCTAAATTATGTCCCAAATTTGAAAGTGTCCATTATATGGTGCCTGGTTAATCTCCCAAGAAATTTATGTGTGGTTTAGCTCATGATCTAACTTGTGAATTCCATCTGCATGGTAACTCTCTGGCAAACATGAAGAAAGCTCATAGGAGCCAAGTACTTCAAGGCTGATGGAAACCCTGATCCATCAGACATATTATCTCCTGTGGATACTGATGGACACGGCACTCACACTGCATCAACAGTTGCAGGAAATCTGATCCCAAATGCAAATCTCTTTGGGTTGGCCAATGGGACTGCTCGAGGTGCAGTTCCATCGGCAAGATTGGCAATTTACAAAGTTTGCTGGTCATTAAGTGGATGTGCAGACATGGACTTACTTGCTGCATTTGATGCTGCTGTACATGATGGTGTGGATGTCATATCTATTTCCATAGGTGGAGGAAATCCTAGTTATGTTCAAGACTCTATATCAATTGGTGCATTTCATGCCATGAGAAAAGGTATAATCACAGTGGCCTCAGCAGGAAATGCTGGTCCAAGCTTGGGAACTGTAACAAATACTGCACCATGGATTGTAACTGTAGCAGCAAGTGGCATTGATAGGACCTTCAAGAGCACTGTACAGTTGGGTAATGGAAAGAATTTTTCTGTAAGTTTGTTTCCTTTTGCATTATACATATTCATTTCATAATTGGGTTCACATATACATCTATGATTCACTTGGTAATAACTGATATTTCAATGTGCTGTAGATTCTGTAAATAACATGTGGCATGATTAAATGATCCATTAATTAAGTATACCATGGGATTAATAGGGATTTTACAGAATGCAAGACCAAATAATTTGTTGAAAAAGCAAAGAAAAGTTTGTTTTAAACATGGGAAGTGATATGGTTCTATCAGTATGCAATTTGACATTGTGTGTTTTGCAGAACTATTTTTGTAATTAACTTATGTGTGCACATTGATAATAATGGAGGATTTGCAGGGGGTAGGTGTGAGTTGTTTTGATCCAAAAGGAAAACAGTATCCTCTTGTCAATGGGATCGATGCAGCCAAAGATCCAAAAGACAAGGAGGACGCTAGGTAATGTTCCAATGTTTGTCAACAACAGCTGAAAAATTGTTCAATAACAAGGAACATTTTTTATGTGGTGACAGTTTCTGCTATGAAGGCACCTTACAGCCAAATAAAGTGAAGGAAAAGCTTGTTTACTGCAAATTAGGAGCATGGGGCACTGACTCTGTTGTTAAAGGAATTGGTGGCATTGGTACTCTAATAGAAAGTGACCAATTTCCTGATGTTGCTCAAATTTTCATGGCACCTGCTACCATTGTGAATAGTGTACAAGGGAACACTGTTACAAAATATATACAATCCACAAGGTAAAAAAAAAAGAAAAAAACTCTTGTTTCTGAATCACTTTCCAATAGCTACTCACTAATTTTTCTCTATAGCTTGTTCAAACAAAAATAATTCCTCTGATCAGATTATCTCAACCATCAATTTTACATTAAATTTTTGTTAAACCAAGATCACCATCAGCAATGATATACAAAAGCCACGAGGTGCAAGTGCGAGCTCCATTTACTGCTACATTTTCATCTAGAGGCCCAAATTCAGTATCCCAAAATGTTCTCAAGGTACGAATACTAATATTTGCAACCTTTGTTGGTGGTCCTCTATTATGCTAGAAAAGCACTTGTACTTTTGCTTCTCGGATTATGGCATTTCATGAACATAGGATGTTGAATGATCCTTTTTATGCAGCCTGATGTTGCAGCTCCTGGCATTGACATCTTGGCATCTTATACTCTCAAAAAGTCACTCACTGGTCTAAAGGGGGACACTCAATTTTCAGAATTTATTCTAATGTCTGGAACTTCCATGGCATGTCCTCATGTTTCTGGAGTTGCTGCATATGTTAAGTCATTTCACCCACATTGGACTCCTGCTGCAATTAGGTCTGCTATTATCACAACAGGTAAGACTAAATCCTAATTCCACTTTTTTCTCAGTTGATTTGTTAGCATCATATGCCCGGTTAGCAAAGTAAGCGTAGAGAAATAGTGTAAGTAGTGACAAATTGACAATGAAGATGTATTTTTCATCTGATACAAAATCACTATGTATTGCATGTTTGTTAATTTTATGGTGTAAATATCTTAGAAGTTATAGAATGATAATTTTGGTTGACAATATAGCTTTTATTTTTTTTTACATAGTATATAGAATTTAACTCCACAAGATTCTTTTAATGGGTCGGATCTTTAGGGGTTTTTTCAAAGAAATATTATATACACGTGATTTTAGTCTAATTCAGATATTGATATCACTTTTAATTTAAAACTTTCAGACTTTGGATTTATAGTTTTTTTCTTATATTATATTTAACTTTGTTATTTTTATTCAACGGATTCACATTTAGAATATTTTCACCATTTTTTGAGATGACTGACTTGTTTTTATATAATATTTGTTAAGCCAAACCAATGAGCAAGAGAGTTAACAGTGAGGCAGAATTTGCTTATGGGGCTGGTCAATTGAACCCAACAAGAGCTGTTAGCCCTGGTTTGGTCTATGACATGGATGACTTAGGGTATATCCAGTTCTTATGCCATGAGGGGTATAAAGGTTCCAGTTTATCAGTTTTAGTTGGTTCTCCAGTAAATTGCTCCTCTTTGCTTCCTGGGCTTGGCCATGATGCTATCAACTACCCCACAATGCAGTTGAGCCTCGAAAGCAGCAAAGACACAAAAGTAGGAGTTTTCAGAAGAACAGTGACCAATGTAGGTCCTGCTCCAACCATCTACAATGCCACCATCGTTTCACCTAAGGGAGTGGAAATCACAGTGAAGCCAACTAGCCTCACTTTTTCTGAAACCAAGAAGAAGAGGAGCTTCAAAGTAGTTGTGAAAGTCAAGTCTATCGGAAGTAACAAAATGGTATCAGGTTCCCTTATATGGAGAAGCCCACGTTACATTGTAAGGAGCCCTATTGTTATCAACATTCCATAATAAGGTTATGTTTAGCAGTGACCTAACTAAGCTTTTAAAGTTTCTCTTTGTATCAATTACAGTTTGTTTATCATGTAACTACAGATTTTCTTGAAGTCTGTATCTAATTCAAATCGTCAAATAAAGATGGTATGCTGTAACTTTTCACTGGAGCTTCATGGCAATCCAAATTTACCATATGACAACCAAATTGGAAGCTCTTTGTTTAGGGTTTAACGAGCTTATGAATATTTGGATTACTCAGTTTGCCCTAAAGTAAATGAATCTTTATGTAGGTTTCTAAACTTTTTTTTAATGGGTCTTAATCATGTAAACTTTTTTAATTGAGTCTCTAGGGTTTTGAAATCATAATAAACCGCCGTTTTTGGAGTACTTTCAAGCCATTATAAACAAATTCATGTATTTACTTTTTTTAGTTAAAATTTATCATATTTAAGGGACAAAATTATTTACTAACAGCATAGTCTTTTAAAGTTTAATTACACTTTTTTTTCCTTTGAAGTTACACAATCTCGTGAATTTTTTAAGAAGTGGATGGATTCTTTTAGATTGTAAATTGTGAATTGTTGAAAATCACAATAATAGAAAAATAATGATTAAAAACTCAATTCATTATTCCATTTTAATTCCAATCAATTCAAGGAGATAAAACACTTATGTTAGTTTTCAATATGTAAACTGAAATATGGTATTTTTTGGTAGAAATAATATTCATGCTTATTTCAAAGATTTTCATAATCGAACACATAGCTTAGATTTTACTAAATATAGGATTGACAACTCCAAAAGTAACTAATTTTTAAACTTTCTTCATATTACTAGATGTGGGATCTTGGTGAATATCCACTTGAGAACCATGCCACAGTACCTTGATCATAATATAGGGTTGAATTTAATTGATGATGTAAGTCTCTGAACTATTTTTTATATTTAATTCATTTATTTATATCAAATAAATGTTTTGTATTCAAGTATATTTTTTTGTGTCAATAGGTTGAATGATGTATATGGATTCAAAGACCTCCAACTCAGGAAGACAATAAATTTGATGACATCCAAGCATACGTCACAACATGCTTTGAACATGAAAGCAAATATATTTTATTCCTTATATTGTTATGTAAACGTAGTTTTTTGACTTGTAATGTCATTTTAAGGTATAACAATAAAGTTATTTTCAATTCAGGTGTTATTGACAATACTTGTGGTTTTCCTGAAATACAACATAGATGTATGATTTTGGTCCTTGTACTACTCTTCTCCCAACCATCTCAGACAAGTAATAGATTGACAAGAATCTCAATATTATATGAACTTTCTTTGTTATTTAAATTTCAATGTCATAACTTAATTGTTGGACATAGTATGTTGTTAGAAAAATCAACTAGTAAGACAGAAAAACTTGTTGGTTATCCTCCAGGTTTGGTATTTTGGTCCATATATTTATAATTGTTTGATTTATTTTTTCTTCAATTACTTATAATTCTGCTGATATATTATAGTATAATAAACAAACTGACTCATATGAATGCAATTACTATGTAATGCAATAGATAACAACGATTGTCCGTGCTTATATTATAATTAAATAGGAAACAATTTAATAAAATATTTTGTAACTTTATCTTTTTATACACTAATTGAAATAGTTGTCTTTTGTGTATAAATTCAAGAGTCTTACATCAATTCATAATAAGTCCATTAAGTATTTAAGAATAGTTTGAGCAAAAATACATGATACAAAATGTACAATAGTATTTAGTACATTTACTTGTTGTAAGGATATCATATTATGGGACTATAGTATTTTGAGTGATTTTGGGTGTGATAAATATAATGTATTGTTTATGGGAAACTTTGTGCTAGTTTAATATGAGGAAAAAACAAAAACAAAAAAACATTTAAAAAAAGTGTCTACAATGAGCTTCGATCCAAAACTAAAACATAAAAAGGATATTAGGCTTTGGTTCTAGTGATAATTGAAGCCTAATACCCTTTCTAATTTAAAATATTTAATTTTAAGGGTATTATGCTTCAATTATGGTAATAGCCGACACTAGTGCAGAAAGGGCTTTAGACGTCTGTTCTTTTGGCTTTTTGACGTCCGACCTGCACCCGACGTCTTTGTGGGTGACGTTAGTCAGACGTCTGTTGTGTCAGGCCGGACGTCTATATAGACGTCCGTTGTGTCAGGCCCGACGTCTATATAGACGTCCGGCGAAGCCATCCCAGACGTCTATATGGCTGAATGGGTTGTTTAGGGATTACGGGTTTGGACGTCGGTTTGTGCACTGCCAAACGTCTATAAACGTCTGTTTGTGCACTAACCGACGTCTACTGGGCTTTTTTTAAAAAAAATCAATTTATTTTTGCATTAAACCACACCTGAAAAATAGAAAATCGTCCAGAACAATATATAGTATAGTATATTTGCGTTTCATATAAAGAAAGTTCTACTTAATGTACAAAATAATCCAATACCAAAACTATCAATATATAAACTTATAAAACTAAAATTAATCAATGTTCAACAACAAATAAAACTGTTCCTAACTCCATCTTTGCAGAAGATAAGCTGTCCACTCCTGCCTTATTTGCCTAATCGTTTCCTCTGGTATAGGAGATGTACTCTTGAAGCGCTGCAAAATTGAAGAAAGATTCATTATGGTTTCATATATGTTTAAAGATGAATTTGATTTGTAATGTATTCAAGGTATGCATCATTACCTCATTCCAGTCATCTGTAATGACAACTCGAATGATGGTCTTAATCCAACACATGACATAGAGGCCACATTTCCATGAATCCTGCTGCTGGTTACACTAAAATGATGCACTAAATTGTCAATAATTTAGATCATTCAATAACATAGAAAATGAATTAGAACTATAAATGACAATCAACCTTTGGATATAAAATTTGAACTAGTTGACCTCGAGATTTACCAATAACTCTGTACAGATTAAAAACACAAAGTAAAATTATCATAACTATATTTATCATAAAAGTTTAAGGGGAACATCAAATTCAAAGTCATTTTTGGAGAAACACTTACCCTTGAAGCATGGTTCTCAAGTCATTTTTCATCTTCCTGTGCAACGAACAAAACCATATAATTTTACATTGTTTGGGAATGATGACCATCAGTTGCCAGTGCGACCTATCACGAAGGACAAATAGTTATTTAACTAAGTAATTAAGGAAACTTTAATAATGAACTTTTACATATAACAACACCTACCCATCAATGTATGGCACAAGGTATACGTCTCTTTTTGACTCATCCATCCATGTTTGCAAATAATGTTGTCTGTTTTCAAGTGTGTTACTAGAAGGTTGAATGGTTTGAGGTTCAACAAATCCGTACATGGAAGACCGACCTTGGTCTACAACGATTGTGTCCATGTACCTAAAACAACAAAGTTAAGTTGTTAGAAACTATAGGAATCAAACAAAAAGTGATATGGAAGACAAAATTAACTATCTTACATGCACCACAGTTAAATGATGGAAATATTCAACATCTTGTCTCCCCCAATCACCTCCAATGCATCAGGCAATGTGATATATACTGGCACTATTTTGAACTCTACTTTTGTCATCTTCTACCTTTGTCGGAAAAGAAATATTGTTTATATAATACCCACCATATGTAATGACATCTGCGTTCGGTCCACGAGATAACCTCAATAAACTTTCAAAAACATCTGGAGTCGCATAAATCTTTTTCTTAAACCATTGTAAGAAGGTTTTCCCATGTTCACTAAGATGCCATTTTTCACTCATTCTTGGGTTTGCTGCCTTTATTTCATTAACGTGGTCATAAATGTAAGGAATCACATCAACAGTGTTGTTTAAGATGTACAAATGAGCTTGGTCAACTTCTTTTATGCTAACACTTTGAATTCTCACACCTCGAACACCCTTACCTTCACATTTTCCTTCATGTATGCTCTTGGGAAGACCCACTGGTTCACAAGATGGCATATAACTTGAACAAAATGCAATGGCTTTCTCTGCAATGTATCGCTCTATGATTGAAGCTTCTGGTCTATACTGATTCTTGACATATCCCTTTAAGATCTTCATGTATCTTTCAACTGGGTACATCCACCTTAAGAAGACCAGCCCACATATTCGAATTTCTCTGACTAGATGAACAATCAAATGTACCATGATATCAAAAAAAGAAGGTGGAAAATACATCTCCAATTGACATAGTAGTCTTATTCCTTCATTTTCCAATTCATCTAAACCTCGAGGGTCAACAACTTTCTTGCAAATGGAATTAAAGAATAAACTCAGGAGTTTCAGAATACCCCTAACAGAAGGAGGTAATATGCCTCGAATAACAACAGGTAAGAATAGTTGCATCAATACATGACAATCGTGGGACTTTAAACCAACTAACTTTAACTCTTGCATAGAAACAAGGTTACTAATATTTGAAGAATAACCTTGTGGAACCTTCACACTTCTTAAACAGTTACAAAAATTTGTTTTTCTTTTTTAGAAAGTGTGTGAATGGCTGGGGGAAGATAGGTGCGTCTTCCTATTATCTGTGGATGTAACTCAGATCGGATTCCCATGTCAGCCAAATCTTGTCGTGCTTTTATTCCGTCTTTGCTCTTCCCTTTGACGTTTAATAAAGTTCCGATGACACTGTCACAAACATTTTTTTCAATGTGCATCACATCAATACAATGTCTAACATCAAGTTGACACCAATATGGAAGCTTAAAAAATATTGATCGTTTCTTCCAAATGTTTTTTGCAAGGGTACTTTTATGATGTTTTCCAAACATAATGTCAATGTTTTTGACTTCGTTGTACACCTCTTCACCATTCCGGGGTCTGCACACAACCTCATCTTCAGCACTTCCATTAAATGTTTTTTTCAATCTACGATAAGGGTGATTACGAGAAAGGAATTTTCGATGTCTTGTATATACCGTCTTCTGTCCATGCTTCAATTGAAGGTAACTAGTGTTTTCTTCACATATGGGACATGCAAAATGACCTTTAACACTATAACCGCTCAAGTTTCCATATGCTGGGAAATCATTTATAGTGCAAAAGAACATTGCACGCAAACGGAACTGTTCCTGAACATGTGAATCAAACACGTCGACCCCTTCTTCCCACAACAATTTCAAATCATCAATTAAAGTTTTTAAGTAAACATCAATGTCATTTTCAGGTTGTCTAGGACCCGATATCATCATGGACAACATCACATATTTTCTCTTCATGCACAACATAGGAGAAAGATTGTAAATCATCAACATAATTGGCCATGAACTGTGTTTGCTACTTAAGTTTCCATAAGGATTCATACCATCAGTTGCAAGTGCAAGTCTTAAGTTTCTTAGATCTGCACCAAACTCTGGAAATTTTTCATCAATCTTTTTCCATTGGGGTGAATCAGTAGGGTGTCGAAGAAGATTATCGCACTTTCTTTCATCAAAGTGCCATTTAAGGTTCTTTGCATCTTCTTTAACAGAAAACATACGTTTGAACCTAGGTATTATAGGCAAATACCACATCACCTTAGTAGGTGCACCATCATTACCTTCATCAGTAGTGTTTCTGTCATATTTCTTTTCAAAACGGGGATAAACCACATGTTGGACAATACTTTAGCGAAGCAAACTCCTTTATGTACAAAACACAATCATTATGACAAGCATGTTTCTTTTGATATTCAAGACCCATTGGACATAAAAAAATTTTTGCCTCGTAATTACGAATAGGTAGAGTATTATTTTCTGGAAGCATCTCCTTCAAAAACTCCAACAACTCGGTGAAACTTTTATCGGTCCATCCATTCCTTGCTTTTAAACTAAACAACTTTAAAGTTGCAGACAAACGTGTAAAGTTCGAGCATCCGGGGAACAACAGTTGCTCTGAATCATTTATAAGAGAATCATACAAATTAGCTCTTCCAAAATTATCTTCACCGACATCATGTATCATGTCCTCTAAATGATCACTCATCCATTCTTCCACATAATTCGTTCCTCGTGACGTGGTAGGCTGGTCCAATACTTCTCCATGCCAAGTCCAAACGGTATAAGTCCTCATGATGCCGAACATGAATAGATGGTCACGGACATTGCCTAAGTCTTGCCGTATTTGATTAAGACAACGCACACAAGGACAAAAATATGTCCCGTTCACAGACTTAGGATTTTGTTGAACGTATTGCAAGAACTCCGAAACACCCTTATCATATTCTTCACTGATGCGACGTTCATTCATCTAGCTTCGATCCATTCTATGTTCGTCAAATCATCAGTTTAAGTTTTTAACTCTCACAAGGTTAGGCCCTACCCATTCAAAAAAATTAATTTTCATAATTTGCTAAGACACGTGCAAAGAAGTCTACATCATAAATTTGATAAAAATTTTGCAGCATTTCGCATTTGTCTCCGAAATACACGAAATGAGAGTAGTCAACGATGATCACAATCAAATATGCATCCGGAGAACAACACAAATACTGAACCGAAAGTTTATCAATCTTATCCATAGACTCCAACTTACATGTTATTGCAAATTATGAAAATTATTTTTCTCAAACTATCCAATCAGACAATTCAAAATTTAACACAAACGATTAAAAGATTAATCGTTTGTGTTAAATTTCAAACGGGAACTAAGGGTCACTCAATGATTTGATACTTATAATCTAACATGAAAATTATAATAACACAACTAATACATGAATATTCAAAAGCCAATAACACATGCAGACCTTAAAGTCAAAAACATTCATACACAAAACCCAATAACATGCGTATAAAAAAATTATTAACGAAGAAGCTAACCTGAAGAGCAGATTCCAAATGAAAATGGAGGGAAATGGAGGAGTGCACGACCTACAACGTAGGCCAAAAACAGTAAAAAACGCCGCCCAAGAACACGCAAGAAACTGTACAAAAACGCACCGAAAATGATTTTTAATCGGTCCAAATGGAAGATATTTCATCACAGAACAATTTAATCGGATTAAAAGTAAATTTAAATGGTCTAAAACAGAAAAAAACCAACCTGGAAATGCAATGCGCAAAGTATAAATGCCACTAGACGTTCGTTACTGGAAGGCCCCGACGTCTATAATGTTATAGACGTCGGAGCAGTAACTAATATGACGTGTTTTGGTTTTAAATATTGATATTCGCGGGGGGTTTTAAACGTCCGTTAGAGGGGCACCGACGTCTATAATATTATAGACGTCCGGCCCCCAACGCTCACCATGCCGCATTACCGATACCACCAATTGTTCTTTCTCTTTTTTTCTAAATTGTGTGAGAATTTCTTTGTTCCATATCCACCAATTGTAAGCTACGTAAACAAAATTCCAATGCAAGTAAAATATGTAGTATAAAACGTTGTTTATGATGTGAAAAAGTTTGAATGTTGTTAAGTGATGAATATTACATTTATTTATTTTTAAAATTTGAGATCAAATTGTAACAAAATTTAAAGTAAAGGACAAAATTTTTTAAGAATTAAATATATATATATATATATATATATATATATATATATATATATATATATATATATTTTATGTATATATTAAGTTAAAACCTTTTTTATTTTATATACGGAGGTAAAAACAATGGTTTGTTATGTCATATTGTTTTTTCTATCTTTCCTTTTTAAACTCCCGCTGCTAGAACCTCTCATTTCTCTTGTTATAATGTTAAGTTATCTAGGCTTTTGCAAAGAAAAATATCATCTTTTTAAAAAATTTAAGGAAATGATATCTGACAATTTTTTTCCGTGTGATCTGAAGACTAAAGAGGAACAATGTATTTTCCAATAATATTTTGTAATATTTTAGGTTTGAAGAAATTATTACAATACAAAATTTTGTAATGTGGGCACAGTTTATTTTTGTATTATTAGAGTTTAGAAATGGAGGTCAAAGATTAAATATTTTTCTTCTAACATTATGTATATATGGATTAAGACATCTCTAATATTTAATTCTTTAATGTTATTGATAGTTGTTGACGATTAAAAAAACACATAAATTGACTTTAAACGAATTATGTGTTAACATATAACCAATAAAGTTAAAATTATATTTACTACATCTGTTAAATATAACCCTACCACTATTAATTTATTACATACATTTTATAAAAAAAAATACAAAATAAAATACTTATTGCTTTTATTTATCACACTCTTATTTTGTTATGTGAAAATCTTAAATTTCATTTATTATATTTATTAAATAGAACCCTTCAATTAATATTGCATTCATGACTTGCATTTATTATATGCATAAAAAATATTTATTGCTTGTAGTTATTATGTTAAAAATATTAAATGAATTAACAGTTTCTTAAAACCATCTATATGAATAATATAATAATAAACATTTTAATTAATACTTTTTAAAATTATTAATTATTTTAAAAAGTGAATTGTTACATTAATTAATATTTTTATGGAATAAATATTTATTATAAGTATTTATTAAATAAAAATAGTAAATAATCTAATAATTTGAAAAAACATAATAATATCTAATTGAATATATTAAATATCCCCAAATAAAATTCTTTTTAAAGCATTTGATTATAAGATATTTTTCAAAAAGGAATTAAACATGCCTTATTGATATGAAAATAAAATAAAATTTTCCACTTGAATTTTAATGTTTTCTTTTTGTGTCTTCAAAAACATATTAATTTTGATATATTAAAAATGATTTTTGATATATTTTAAAATATCAAAATTAGTACGTCATTTTAAAAGTACAACACATGTATAACACCACAAATCCAGAAAAAAAAAACCTCAAACCCTACAAAAGTCAACTTATTCTAATAAATTTTATGAATAAATTAAGTCAGATAAAAAAATAAACAACTTAATAATGTGAAGTCGAGTTTACCTTTATAAACCTAAGACTATTGTATAGTTTGCCAAATTAACATAGTTTTATGTTTTTAGAGTGAACCAAGTTCTAAGAGAAAAAATGAGTTGAGATTTTAGAATTTTATCCCAGAATCTTCTAAGTCGATATTGTCAACAAATTGTATGTGAGTTCTTTTTTTCCTTCTTTCTCTCATCTTTTTCTCTATTATTCTTCAATTCAATTCCTAATTCATTAATTTGTTTCACTTTCAAGCTTCAAACATCTTTCTTCTTCTTCCAAATCTAGTTTGTTCTCATCACCATTTGCAATTAGTTATCTCTTCACAACCATTCAAAGCTTTAGAGGTTTGCATTCTCTCTCTCTCTCTCTCTCTTCTTTTCTTATTCAATTACTGCTTTATAATTTAAATGTTATTTAGTCAAAATTTGCTTAAGTTTGGGTGAATTACTAATCCTAACCTTAATCAAACGATTTATTTTTTCAATTTTCTGATTTTTAACTCTTTTTGCACCCAATTTACTTCCATTTTCCAATTTTGTTCACTCTTTGCTTAATAACCCTAGAACTGGCCTAGTTTAACCCAAATTAAACCAATTGCATGAAGTCGAGTTCAAATCAAATGTTGTTTTAGGAACATCTCAAAGTCATTATGTACATAAAATTATGCAAAATGCACACGATTTATGTATAGTATACCTAATTTATTACAATATTGTATCAACAAAAACATTTAAGTTTTGTCAATAATCTTAAACATCTTGGTCCTCGTTTATATAAACTCTTAATGTTTTGAATAATAGCATAAACTCCTTTGATTTTTCTATCTATATGCTAAGATACGTAGAGTTTTAAATAACATGACAAAAGAATATAGAATATTGGCGTAAATTTCATTATACTAAATGGGTGATTAGTGTTATCTACTCATATAAGTATATAATATTTTAATAGTTTTGTTTTGTCTATAACTTTGATCCTTACCCTTTTTTTGTGAAAAAAAAGTGTTTAAGGTGAAGACAACGTATGATATTTTCAACCATGAGTTTATCATAATATTTTTTTTTCTATCAAATATATATTATTGTTGGGGATATCTTAGTTTTCAGAAGCCCTATCAAGTTAATGAAAATTGTAAAGGATAACAATTCAAATATCATGTCAACTTCTCTAATTCAAGTAAATCTGCCAATATCTTTTTGTTGTTGCATCAACAATTACATACATTTTTCACAGGAATATGAAGCTCAAGTTCTTCTGCCTTTCTAATGAAGAATTTTCTTTCTATGTATTAATGCGATTCATTAATTCTTGTTAATATTTATCGAAGTATTTTTCCTAGATTTGTAGACTCTCTTTATATATATATATATATATATATATATATATATATATATATATATATATATATATATATATATATATATTGTTACAGAAATTTGCTAAAGTTATATGAAATATACACTTGTTAGATTGAGTCCAAACAGACCATTGAATAAAGCTTTCATTAAAAAAATTGTTAGAATCTTTCACACTGTTAGTTCATTATAATTTCTACCATTTCAAGAACAACTCTATATTCGAGACATAAGCTAAAGAAACACCAATCTCCTTGCTTAGTATATAGTCTCTAAAATTTTGATTTTCTACTATATTTGTTTTTTTTAATCTGTTGTATCTTTAAAATACATTCAAAAACACTAATTTTAATATTTTAAAATATATTAAAAAAATCTAATACACTAATATCAGTATATTTTTAATTATCAGCAGAGAAAAATATAAAAAAAAATCTGGATTGTCTCTCTCTTTAAACATGACCTTGTTTTTTCCAATTTCCACCACCCAAAAAATATATATATTTGCAGGATTTTTCTTATTTGATTTGGAATTCCTTATTTGCAGGAAACGTGAAGAAATGGAGAATACGGAATCAAGTGTTGGAAATGAGCAGAAAATGAATAACGGTCTGATACATGATATTCTTGTAAAAATCTTTTTATGCCTCAACGTCGTGGATGTTGCAGTTGCCTCCCTAGTTTGCAAATCTTGGAATAATGCTTGTCGTGACCCATCTCTCTGGAACAAGATTGATCTCTCAAGACTCCGTTCTTACTGCTTCAACATACCATTCAATAAAGTTGGAGCTTACAGATACTCAAGTTTGAAGATGACTCAATTCTTGAAACATCTTCTTGATCTGAGTAATGGAAATACCACCTACATTATATTCAATTTTTATGTTTACTTAACCAATGAACAGTTCATCATGGTGGCACAAAGGTAAAGTTTCCCTCAAAAATCTTGAAAAAAACCATTCTACTAATGCTTGGTAATCTTGGAAAATATCCATTCTTCTTTTACAACTATGAGTTTAATGCTATATTTGATAAAAAAATCATTTTGAATTTGGAAATCTATTTGGTATTACATGGTGTATGCATGTTTTTGTTTCGTAGGACCCCAAACCTGAAACGAGTTGTTCTACCAGAGACGGGTGATTTCTCAAAAGCAGGATTGGATACCGTACTGAGCTTATGGAGAGGTCTTGAATCAATTACCATTACTTCCGCTGTGTCGAGTTATTACATGATCCTAGCTCTTGGAAGACACTGCAACAACATCACTGAGATGAAATTTTCTGAGGGCAACTTTGAAGAAAAGCATGCTGTGGCCTTGACTAAATACACCCCGAAGTTGAAGATATTGAGCATTCGGAATTTACCAACGAGCTTGAAGGCATTGTTGTGTGTGCTGAATTTCTTGAAAGATTTGGAAAAGTTGAACATATGCAACTGTTTGATTATGGACACATCATATCCTCACATAGCATTTGTAGAGGATAGTGATCTAGAGAACATTTTGCCCTCATCGAGTATGGAAAAGCTTATATACTGTGAAAGAGGAACGTGCTTGAGGTGCATGAATGGTAGAGACACTACTCGAAGCAGACAACCAGATGGACCCCTTGAAGATATATGGGGAGAGGATGAGATAGCATCTCTTGTGCATTTGCCTCAACCTTCTGAGGCTGAAAGGTTTGCTACCAGACATGTGAGAGTGCTACCGTTCATGAAAAGAATGATGTACAACTCAAATTATTGATGAAGAGTAGCTACATCATCATAGTTAATTATCTAAGTTACTAGTAAACAAAGACATTTTTCTATATTTAAGTGTTTTTGCATTGCATGTGTGGACATATTTCAGTGTTTTCGATCTTGCTTGTTTGAACAATATTTACTTATGTCATAATTCTAATATTCGTGGGATTTTACTTGTCTAGATTTTGATTTAGTACTTTCATGTTGATCTTAAATTGTTTTGTATCTTTTTTTATGTCATCGTCTTTAAGCTCAAAATAGGATCTTATACCAAAAAAAGAATATGATTCGGGTACTTAACTTTATCTAGAGTTCATAAAATAAAATTACATCAAGCGTTAAACTTTTGTGGATGTCTAAACTCAAGTTTTAAACATGTTTTAAATGTTGAAACAGTCAATTTTTAAGATTAACTTTTAGGATTAGTTCATATTTTATGTCATTCTTATATTAAAGACTGAGTTTTTTTTTTAAAAAAAATTGAAATAGTCTAAGTTGATTTTCATATAATACATATGATTTAATTCTTATAATTTTTTGTACAAATTATCTTTGAAAATTTAGAGATTGAAGGATAAAGAAAATGAAATGGGTGAAAAACGAAAATCAAGAAAGAAGGTCAAACGTCAACTCACATTTAAGAATCAATAAATTTTTCTTATCACAGTTCTGAAAAAATTTAGATGTAAATTTGGACAATTAACTTATTTAAATATATAATCAATTAAACTAGTTAATAAGAATGTAATAAAAATCAACCAAACTAGTTATATAAATGAAATCAAAATATCAATCGGGTAATAATAAATGACAACTTAATAAAAAGGAGAATTGAAGTAAACAATGCAGTGCGGGACTGAGAAAGAAAATGCAAATCACTTATCTTTTGTTGTTGTAAAAAGTAATGAATGGAACATGTGCTAAAAATGGGTGGGCACATAAATTCGGTAATTCATAACCAACCAAAATGGAATTACCAACAATTTAGTTTATTAGAAGTAAGTGACAAAGGTAACAAGACTTGCAAGTGTATATAGATAACTATAATTTTGAACATATGGAAGCATAGAAGGATGATCTTTAACAAATGAAAGATAGATGCTCGAGAGATTTTTAGTATGACAACTAAAAGTTTGAACATGGTTATGAAAGAGGTTTCCAAAGTCATCATTTACATATTCGGATTGGTGTATTTATCTAATCAATTGCATATGGTCTCAATCTATTTAAAAAAGAGCTTTCAAATACATGTATTGAAAGATGATGCGTAGCTAGTCAAAATCTATTCGCACAAGCATCCACTATCATAAAGCTTGTTTCATAGCAGTGCATACAAATGCTTATCAAAGTCGGTAACACAGGTAAAGTGTGTCTCTACAACACATAAGCCTACTTAAGTTGGTAGCACAAGTTAAAATTTGTCCAATAGCACATGAGCCTACGTATGTTGGTAACCCGAGTTAAAGCACGCCTTGGTAACATATAAACTTACTAAGTTGGTAGCTCGAGTTAAAGATTGTTCTTATAGCACAAGAGCCTACCTAAGTCGATAATATGACTTAAAGCCTGTTCCGACAATACATCAACCTACCTAAGTTGGCAGCACGATTTAAAGCCTGCCTCGACAACACATGATCAGTACCTAAGACAGTAGCACGAGCTAAAGTATGCTTTGACAGCACATACAAAGTCTATCTAAGACGACAACACATATAAAGTTTTTCGAAGAAGGCAACACATGCAAAGCAGCACAAAACTTGCCTAAGTTCAAAATGTTTAAGAAAAAACCTATGTCAATAAGCCGACTACATCATAGTCAAAGATGACCACCTATAGCTATAATAACTTAATCCACCTACAAGCATAAGATGACTACAACTCGGCTAAAAGGTTAACTATAGTTTAGCAATACACATTAGATAAGTAATTCATATATTGATTAGATGAGTCTAACAATATATATTGAACAAGCTTTTTCATACACGTATTAGATGGGTCTATTAATACACATTAAACCAGTATGTTTATTCATTAATTAGATGAATTTTTCAATACATTAGACGAGTCTGTTCATATATTAATTAAACAAGTTTAGCACACATTAGGTGATTCTATCCATGCACTAATTAGACAAGTACTTTGTGCATAAAACATAAAATAAGTCATTTTATGCATTAATTAGACGAGTTTAAACATTAGGTAAGTCTGACTAAGAGTCTTGCAACACACTTTACATGTGTTTGTCCATACACTGGTTAAATGCGTCTAGCAATAAACAGACAAATATATTTATATACATTTTATACAAGTTTATTAATACACACTAAAAAAAGTTTATTCATTTTTTATTAGAGATGTTTTTCAATACACATTAGACGAGTCTGTTCATATACATTAGTGTGTCTATATACTGATTAAACAAGTTTAACATTAGATATTAGACAAATATATATCGATGCATTGATTATACGAGTCTATCAATACACATTATATTAATATGTTCATAGTATTTATAACATATAACTCAACATATTTTTGTATAGTTTAATTTTTTTATATATTTAGAGAGTTTACTCTAAATTTTTTTAAATGGTATATGCTTTGTAATTTTATAAAATTTACTCTTTATATATATATATATATATATATATATATATATTAAATTTATGAATAATTTTTATACTAATTTTATTCAAAATTTAGTTGTAAACTTCAATTTTTTTTTCAATCTCTAAATATCTTTTAATATAATAGATATCTAAATATCTTTTAACATTACATGACTAGTAAAAAAACAAGATTTTAACTCGCGCAATTGACATCGGTTAAGTTGTAACTGAAGCAAAAAATGGCGCGGTGGCATTTTTGTACTTATCACAAATGAATATGCTTCGGTTAAAAAAGAACCGATGCCTAAAACTGGTGCGGTGACATTTTTGTAATTATCGCGCAAAGTATATGCCTCGGTTCAAAAAGAACCGATGCCTAAAATTGGTGCGGTGACATTTTTGTAATTATTGCGCAAAGGTATATGCCTCGGTTCAAGAAGAACCGATGCCTAAAACTGGTGCGGTGGCATTTTTGTAATTATCGCGCAAAGGTATATGCCTCCGTTCAAAAAGAACCGATGCCTAAAACTGGTGCAGTGACATTTTTGTAATTATCGCGCAAAGGTATATGCCTCGGTTCAAAAGGAACCGATGCCTAAAACTGGCGCGGCGACATTTTTGTAATTATTTTTTATTTTTTTAAGAACGTTTAGGCATCGGTTCTTTATAGAACCGAGGCCGTAGACCCTTATTGTCTCGGTTAAAAAAATAACCGAGGTAATAACATGTGTTTAGGGTTAAATTTCACAAACAGAGATAGAAGTAGCGCCGCTCCTCTCTTTTCTCCCATTTTCGTTTGCGAGGGGGACGCTTCCTTCCTCTTCTCTGTTCTGATGGAGGCGCGACGAAGGGATCTTCAATGGCGTGATTCAGGCGCAACGAAGATGCGGCGGGGGCGCAAGGGCGGTCATTCTCGTTCTTCTTCTTCTCTTTGTTCTGATTCGCAGCGAAGGAGGAAACTTCCTTCCGTCTCCTTTTTCTGATTTTGTTTGGGTTGTTTTATGTTTAATTGATGCTATGCAGGAGTGGTGGAGTTTGATTCTCTGCAGGTGGTGGTGGGAGCGCGTCGTTCTCGTTATTTGTTCTTCGTAGTGGAAGCTTTGATGATGGTGGTGTGAGATGGAGTGGTAGGCATTGATGGATTGTGGCCAAGGGCTAACAACTCATATGGCGAATGGTGAAAACGAAAAAAAAAAACCTCTACTGCCTCGGTTGGATTTGAACCGAGGCAAAATCACACACCTTTTTGCTTCGGTTCAGAACCGAGGCAAAAAGCCTACCCTTTTTGTCTCGCCTGTATATGCCTAAGTTGCAGAACCGCTGCATATAAGCGAAAATAACCGCTGTCGTTTTCCTTTTAGTATACTAGTGCATATATTTATTAATATAAAAAATAGACAAGAAACATCAATACGTGGGTATCTAAGGATTTAAAACTAATTTCCTATTGCAATTAGTCTTTAGTGAGCCATCATTATTATGTTACACTTAGACATTAAAGTCGAGCATCAATTTTCTTTTCTGGGTCTTTCATTATTAATGATACATTATCTTAGTATACTTGGTCAGCCACTAAAGTTGCAGTGTAACACATGCAATTATTTATTCGTACATAGTGATTTCTCTCTGCGCCTTTATGAAAAATTTAAAATATTCATGTTTCACTCCAACATTTAGATCCGGCTCTACCTAAATTTTTCTGGTTTACCCCAACATTTCCCACTTGTCCAACTGTTGCCGAGCAGTTTTTGGATATCAAACGGACCTCCCCAGAAGGTAATTTTAATGTGGCCGATTTCCCCTCTTTTGCAATTAGTTTCGCTACAGCACCAGCTGCTCTAGCTAATTGTCCACCCTTTCCGAGTGTGATTTCTATGTTATGTATGGTCTGTTAGCAAAAATCAAAGATGAAGTTTTGATGATGAACAGACTTGCACAAGTCAAGATCCATAAAGACAAATTGAAGATCTCTGTATTTTATAAAGCTTTTATAATAATCAAAGTTGATCTAATAGTGCTCAAATATGTATTAGGGTTGATTCTTGTAATTTATATTTGATTTATTTAGTTAATCGATTATTCCTGAGAATAATCAATTAACACTAGCCGTTGGGGGTTTCAGATTTGAAAAACTAGCCGTTGGGGGTTTCAGATTTGAAAAACTAGCCGTTGTACTCATTATTAATCGATTAATATTTATGTTAATCGATTAAATGCGTTAGATGGCCCGTTTTCGAAGAATGGAAGGGGATTAGGCTGAGTCTATAAAATGGCTCACTCTTTATCTCAAAAATAACTCTTCCCTTGTGCAAAAGATCTCTGAACTCTTTGAGAACTCTGTGAGATTGTTGAAGCTAAGGAAACTCTTGTCTGCAAAGTCCTGAAGTGCTATTGCGGTGACAGAGGAATAGCTTGTTCATCCTTGGTGTGTCCGAGGAAGTGCGTGGAAGAGAATCATCCTTCGTGAAGCATTCGAAGGAGGTGGTCATCCTTTGTGAAGATTCAAAGGAAGTGTAAGTTCGTCTCTTGTGGTTTCAAGAGAGGTGGTATCATCCTTTGTGAAGATTCAAAGGAAGTGTAAGTTCATCTCTTGTGGTTTCAAGAGAGGTGGTATTTCTAAACTCTTACAAATTGTTTTTCTTTGTGACTAATATTTGTAAGTGTTTTGTGTTAGTGAAAAAGGTTTATCTTGTTTGAGATAAGCGACTGGACGTAGGATCCTAGTGATCTGAACCAGGATAAAATCATCTGTGCAAATTTCTCTCAACCTTACTCTCTTTATTTGTCTTTATTATTTGCTTGGTAAGTTTAATTGAGTAGAAATTAAAAGGCACACGTTCGTATTAAAAACCCTCTTGGTTTGTTATTCCACGCTAACAATTCCGCTGCAGCGATTCTAACAATTGGTATCAGAGCTTGCTTTGATAGTCATTCAAATGGCAGGATCACATCAAACCTTTGCAGAGGGTGCATCAATCAATAGACCCCCACTATTCACAGGTGAGAACTATGCATTCTGGAAGGTAAGAATGCAAATATTTATTGAATCTATTGATTGTGAAATTTGGGATGTTATTGCATCTGGTTCTTCTGTTCCTACTAACAATATACAGGAAACAAAGCCCCGTGGTCAACGGACCATTGAAGAAAAGAAAAGAATTCAGAATGATGTAAAAGCTCGGAATATTATTGCATCAGCATTGACTGTTGATGAGTTCTACAGGGTTTCTGTCTGCAAAACTGCTCAAGAAATGTGGGACGTGCTCAGAGTGACACATGAAGGAACGGATGACGTAAAGAGGGCAAGAAAGAACTCCCTAATTCAAGAGTATGAAATGTTCCGGATGAAGCAAGGAGAAACAATTTCCGACGTTCAAAAACGCTTCACCAACATTGTCAATCATCTCATTGGACTAGGTAAGTCATTTGATACTGATGAATTAAACATTAAAATCTTGAAGTCTTTAGACAGGTCGTGGCAACCTAAGGTGACTGCAATCTCGGAGTCACAAAACCTCAACACCATGACTATGGCGGCACTATTTGGAAAGTTGAGGGAACATGAATTAGATCTTGGAAGACTTGATGAAGAAGAAGCAAAAGCCAAAACCAACAAGAAGAGTTTGGCATTAAAATTAGAGGTTGAAAGAAGCAAAGCTAAATCGGAAGATGAAGACTCAGACGAAGAAGAAAATTTGAGACTCATGATAAAAAGGCTCAACAGGTTCATGAAATCAAAAGACAAAGGAAGATTAAAATTCGAAAAGAAAGAAAATCAAGGATCTTCCTCACACTATAAATGTTATGGTTGCGGAGAAAGGGGGCACCTAAAAGCAGACTGCCCAAATCAAAAGAAGAGTGAAGACAAAAAGGAGAAAAGGAACTTCAAGAAAAAGAAAGCCTACATCGCATGGGACGATGACAACGAAACAATTTCCGATTTGAGCGAATCTGATGAAGAAGCAAACATCTGTTTAGTGGTGAACGACGACGCTGGAAGCCAAGTAAGTACATCTAGCGATTCTGATAATTATAGTCAAATTAGTGAAGATGAATTGCATGAAACTTATGCTGCTTTAATAGTAGAATCTGAAAAATTAGATAAAGCTCATAAGAAATTGAAAAAGGATTTCAAAAATTTAAAATTAAATTTTGAAAATATTTCTGAAGAAAATAAAAATTTGAAATCAGACTTTGAAAATATTCTTGAAGAAAATAAAAATTTAAAATTAAATTTTGAAAATATTTGTGAAGAAAATAAAGATTTGAAAAATAAAGTTTTATTTTTTAAAAAGGGTAAATTTACTAGTAGTGATGAATGTGCTTCTTGTGAAAATTTTAAGAAACTACTAGAACACACAACCTTAGGAGAATGTAGTAAAAATAACGAAAATAAGGTTGTTAAAAATAAGTATGTTCCTAAAATTAAAAATAAACATAATAATAGAACCCGTAGAACATGGGTAGAAAAAGGAACAACTTATAGGAACACAAACTTTGTATCATGCTTTTATTGTATGAAAAAGGGTCATACTTCAAATAAATGTAAAATTAAGCATTATGGTGTTCCAAGTGGTAGATATGTTTGGGTTGTAAAATGATTTCTTTTTTCTAAATCTAACCCAAAGGACCCATACAAGTAGTTGGGTACCTATTGTTTAATTTTTAGAATTTCTTTAAAACAAAATTTAAGAAAATTTTATTCCAAGGCCGATGAAACTATTTTTTTTTGGATATCTTCTAATATACAAAGCATATATAGTTTTCAATCAGAAAACATTTGAAATAGAAGAATGTGTGCATGTTGTCTTTGATGAAATTGTAGACCTTGAGGCAAAACCTCTTGAGTCAGTTGAATTAGATGCAGGCAATGATGAAGATTTGTAGAAGACAACAAATGAAGCGAAGAATGATGACAATCCTCAAGATGAAGATCTAAACAAAATGTGGAAACAACCTAGAGGATTATCATTACGAAGTTGGAGGCATATCTAAAGGGGTAAACATTAGAAGAGATCTAAGAATCTTTAGAAATATCTTAGGATTGAATTTTTAAATGCCTTCCAGTTTTGCAATTTTGAAAAACTAGCCATATTTTTGTATGCTTTAAAATTCCTATCTTATATAGTTCAATGTATGTTTAAACAATGTTTTATAAGTTCTTCATCCTAAAATTATTTACTTTAAATATCCTATTGTGTATGTTTGAATGAATCTTTAAATTTGAAATATTTTTAGCTCATATGCATACATGCTTTTATTAAGGGGGAGTATTATCTTAGGGGGAGAACATCAAACACACCTTTTTAATTATGATCAAAAAGGGGGAGAAAGTGTTTAAAGCTTATTTAAGCTTATTTGCTTATTTCTGTTTATTCACTAATGCATTTTTTCTTCCATAAGTTGTGTTTTATCCAGATTATTACTAAAAGCTTTAAATCAGAAGAATTTTTGATCATCATCAAAAAGGGGGAGAATGTTAGCAAAAATCAAAGATGAAGTTTTGATGATGAACAGACTTGCACAAGTCAAGATCCATAAAGACAAATTGAAGATCTCTGTATTTTATAAAGCTTTTATAATAATCAAAGTTGATCTAATAGTGCTCAAATATGTATTAGGGTTGATTCTTGTAATTTATATTTGATTTATTTAGTTAATCGATTATTCCTGAGAATAATCAATTAACACTAGCCGTTGGGGGTTTCAGATTTGAAAAACTAGCCGTTGGGGGTTTCAGATTTGAAAAACTAGCCGTTGTACTCATTATTAATCGATTAATATTTATGTTAATCGATTAAATGCGTTAGATGGCCCGTTTTCGAAGAATGGAAGGGGATTAGGCTGAGTCTATAAAATGGCTCACTCTTTATCTCAAAAATAACTCTTCCCTTGTGCAAAAGATCTCTGAACTCTTTGAGAACTCTGTGAGATTGTTGAAGCTAAGGAAACTCTTGTCTGCAAAGTCCTGAAGTGCTATTGCGGTGACAGAGGAATAGCTTGTTCATCCTTGGTGTGTCCGAGGAAGTGCGTGGAAGAGAATCATCCTTCGTGAAGCATTCGAAGGAGGTGGTCATCCTTTGTGAAGATTCAAAGGAAGTGTAAGTTCGTCTCTTGTGGTTTCAAGAGAGGTGGTATCATCCTTTGTGAAGATTCAAAGGAAGTGTAAGTTCATCTCTTGTGGTTTCAAGAGAGGTGGTATTTCTAAACTCTTACAAATTGTTTTTCTTTGTGACTAATATTTGTAAGTGTTTTGTGTTAGTGAAAAAGGTTTATCTTGTTTGAGATAAGCGACTGGACGTAGGATCCTAGTGATCTGAACCAGGATAAAATCATCTGTGCAAATTTCTCTCAACCTTACTCTCTTTATTTGTCTTTATTATTTGCTTGGTAAGTTTAATTGAGTAGAAATTAAAAGGCACACGTTCGTATTAAAAACCCTCTTGGTTTGTTATTCCACGCTAACAATTCCGCTGCAGCGATTCTAACATGGTCATGCCTAAGGGCATATCGGTTGAAGTAGATTCTTCTTTTTGATCAATCAAAACCTCTTCCCAAACTGTACAAGCTTCTTACAAAGCATACGGCTTTCTGGATGTAGATGATGATATCTATACAGATGGATCTTATATATATCGCACAATGAAGTACCGCACGAGTGGGTATATAGGAATCCAAATCTGCCGCTCATGTTATGATCTTCTACATCCTAGGTCTTCCCGTTCCTTCATCTGGCTTATGTTCTTCATGTAGCATTCAGACTGAATGACTCTATTAAATTACGTCGCTACTTCCACATGGTACGGGTAACATATTAAATTGTGAAGATTAAAAATATAGTTTAATGGAAATATAGTTTAAAAGGAGTAATTTAGAAATATATTTTATAATATATTTTTAGATTTTTAAACTACGTAATTTAAAAGTGTATTTTGAGTTGAATAATCTAAAATGTATTTTTAGACTTGAAATTCATTTTTAGATTTTTACAATTTCAAAAATATATATTCTAAATTATACAATTAAAAAACTGAAAAATATACATTTTAAATTTGTATGATTGAAAATCTATTTTTAGACTATGTAATTTGAAAATACATTTTAGAGTAAATTATCCAAAATACATTTTTAAATTAAAAAATGTATTTCGAATTTTACAGAATATATTTGTGTATTATGTAATTTGAATTATATTTTTAAATTCTAAATCTTACTATCCAAATGTTTTGTATTATTTAATTTGAAAGGTTCCACTCAATCATTTTAAATTGTTTCATAGTGATGCAAAAAGAAGGTAGAGAAGAAATTGCAATCTCACATTTATAGTTAGTGTGGGCCTCTTACAATTACAATTGTCACATTTGAAACTTGATTTCAATCCAATTATTGGGTTTTAATGAATCATGATTATTTTATTTTGGGGCAGTTGCTCCCTCCACCACCACCGAATACTCCCTGCACCACCTCATACCAATTTGGGTGTTGCTCCCTCCACCTCCACAGCCTTCTTCCTCCACCTCCCCAATTATCTTTAATTCCAATTATATCCTTAAAGTTAAAATTTTTTATTTTTATTATTTTATTATTTTAATATTTTAATATTTTAATATTTTAATATTTAAATATAAACTAATATAAATATACATTATTAAAATACATTAAAAAGATATTCAAAAATAATAAATCAAAATATTAAAATATCTAATAAAATAATAACAGAAACATAAAATTAAAACAAAGTTTAAACGGATGACATCCTTCAACGGATGTCAACATCCGTTTAAGGCGAAACGGATGTCGACATCCGTTTTGCCTTAAACGGATGTTGACATCCGTTGAAGGATGTCATCCGTTTAGGCTTCGTTTTCATTTTACGTTTTAGGGTTAAAGGATTATTGGAAAGATTATTGGAAGGATTATTGGAAGGGTTTAGGGTTTAGGGTTTAGGATTATTGGAAGGATGATGACTACGTACCTGGAGAGGAACCACGACAAGCACATTACACCACAAACGCACTGCACCACGTACTGCACCGAAAGCAAGAGGAAGATTGCTTGATAATTCTTTTCACGATCACTGAGCTTTGCAGAAAAATATTTTACTCATACAAGGAACTACGTAGGTTATCAGTGAAATATGTTATAAATGAGTAAAATTAAAAAACAATAATTCTAAAAATAAAATTTTACTGAGGGGCAAAATAGTAAAAGGGAGGTGGAGGGAGAAGGCTATGGTGGTGGAGGGAGCAACACCCTACCAATTTTGCCCTTCTCTAAAACGGATCTCAACATCCGTTTCACCTTCAACGGATGTTGACATCCGTCCGTTTATATATTTTATATTTTAATTTATTTATTTTATTTAAAAAAAAAAATCTTCAACGGATGTCGCCACATCCGTTTAAATAAAAATTTTAAAACTATTTTTATTATTATTTATTATTATTTAAATAATAATATATAAAATAAATTAATAATAATTATTTTATTAAATAAAATAAAATTAATTCATAAATAATTAATTAATAATTTTAAATTAATTAAATAATATTTATATATTAATTTTAAATATAATAAATTAAAAACTAAAAATTTAAAAAGAAAAAACTTCATTTACCACATCCTGTTTTAATAAATTTTTGGGTTAAATATGTTTTTAGTCCCTAAACTATTGACCGTTTCTGGTTTTCGTCCCTCTTCCAAAGTAAGGTACAATTTAGTCCTCAATCTTTAAAAAACGTTCGTTTTAGTCGAAAAAACGAACGTTTTGAGGACTAAAACGAGGACTAAAAACAAAATTTTGAGGACTAAAACGAACGTTTTTCTAAAGAATGAGGACCAAATTGTACCTTACTTTGGAAGAGGGACGAAAACCAGAAATTGTCAATAGTTTAGGGACTAAAAACATATTTAACCCTTTATTTTTAAAAACTATTTTATTATTTAAATAATAATACATAAATTAAATTAATAATAATTATTTTATTAAATAAAATAAAATAAAATAAATTTATAATTAATTAAATAATAATTTAAAAAATTTAAATAATATTTATATATTAATTTAAAATATAATAAAATAAAAAACTAAAAACTTTGAAAAGAAAAAAACTCACGGATTACAACATCCGTATCCTTTTTTAATAAATTTTTCAAAAATATTTTAATTATTATTTAAAATAATAATATGTAAATTAAATTAATAATAATTATTTTATTAAATAAAATAAAATTAATTTATAAATAATTAAATAATAATTTTAAAAAAAGTTAAATAATATTTATATATTAATTTAAAAACTTAAAAAAACTAAAAACTTAAAAATAAAAATTAAATGGATGTGGGAATCCGTTAACGGATGTGACACATCCGTTGAAGAATTTTTTCTTCAACGGATGTCGACATCCGTTCAAGAAAAAAGAAGAGGTGTATGATATTTTAAAATATAAAGGATAGTTTTGGAATTTAAAAAAAGTGTGGTGGTGCAGGAAGGAATGTGTGGTGGTATAGGGAGTGACCCTCTTATTTTGGTCCTCGGAGAATGTTTATTATCAATTATTAATATTATTTTTTGGATCATTGAACCTTCTCGTTCATTGCTGTTAGAAGTCAGTGTTACATTTAGACCTTTGACAATTTTCGACTCGATCTTACTTCAATCACCTAACTTAATATTTGCTTTCAGAGACCTTTACAATTTTTTTAGGGAAAAACTATTTTTACAATAAAACTTAAATCATATAATTAAAGTAAAATTTTAAATTAAAATATATACAAGAAATTAATTTTTGTTTATGAAATTGACGTTATGTGTATTATGTGTGTTTTTCCATCTAAAGTCCGAGTTTCCATTATTGTTCGTCTTCAATTTTTCAGTTAGATTGAAGTTTATTTACATAAAGGTATTTTGATACCAAAGTAAATGATTATTGGACAATTACAATAGTTAATTGTAATAATTAGAATTATCTATATTTTTACCCAAAAATTGTATTCATAATTTTTAAAATAAATTTTTATTAATGATGGTCTAATTGTATCCTAATTACTAATAAAAGTCCGTCCCGACAACTTATGGAGTTCTTATGAGTTAGGCTACCGAAAAACAAATGCATTTGGTGATATAAGCAGTCTAATCAATCCCTTTAAGCTATCCTTCAATTGTATAGTCTCATACCTATACAGTCTCTAGATCCCTCTCTTTCCGGTGTATGTTCGATTCATTCATGTGTCTCTTCCACTGGAAACCTGCTAGGAGTCGTTCCTTGTTTGTTCCCCTTGCACTTCGTGCCTCTTGCACCGGTGACCACTCCCCGCCTCGCCAGTGCCCGGTGTCACATGAAATGTAAGATCATGAAAATATTTACCTTAATTGTAACAATTTTATTACTATCAGTAATAAATTTCTTTGTGAATGGAAAATATAATTAATAAGTTAAATATAGAAATTTTGGTAGCTTAAATGGTGGAAAATTGTGGTGATTTCAAGAACAACAGTTCAAGCTCTTTTCTACCTTTTTGTAAAAAAAAAAAACTAAAATTAAAAAAAAAATTAAAATATTGATAGTGGATAAAACACTTCAGATTTTAAGGCATTATTGAGGGATCCATTATGTAAGTGGTGATTAAGATATTAATATAATAAAATAATATTAAAATAATAAATAATATTAAAAAAATTGTGAATAGTAAAATTTTTGGATTATAAATAGCATGAGAGGGGAGACTATTTTGCACAAAGAGAGGAAGAATCAAGTGAGAGCTTGAGAAATAGAGAAGAAAGAGTTAGGAAGAAATTTTTAGTTGCAAGAAGAGTAGAGGTTCTAGAGGGTTTTCGGAGAAACAAATTCGGAATAGAGGTAGGGGAGCTAACCTTTCTAAGCTTTTATATTATGATTTAGTATTGTTTTATTACTATTCATGTCTTGAAATTCTATGTGAATACTGTTAATGAAAAACATAGGTGTTTACTGTATATCTATCTATAGTGAATTTCTGTGCTAATATTATATAATGTTGTTTTGAATCTATAAATAAGAAATTTGTTAAAACTAGTTGAGGAACACTTTGGCTAAGGAAAGACTTGGTACTTAAGTTGTCCATTGTGACGCACCTCTCTTTCCTGGAAGTCTACTCGATAAGTTTTTAACTTAAATTTTGTTGAACAGATTATGTACTGTTAAATTATTGTGCAATATATCTCGTTGGAATGAAAATGTCTGATGAATTCATGTTATTGCGGTAAATATGGAATTATGAATTATAATTGTGATGGTAGGATAGAGGAATCTTAAAAACCGGAGTTGGTACATCCCTGATCATAGAGCAGCCCTGGTCAAATCCAGTAAGCTGTGACTAGTCATATGTACTGGCGTTTATGGTGAGTTTGATTCGTCAAACATTTGATTCTTCTTCGGTGACCATTTATGGTGATATTTTAGTATTGTTAATTTATTTTGTGATATATTCATTTTGTATGATTTCTGTGATGATTGTAATTTATTATATTGGATTTAAATTTATGTATCTAAACATGGTATGAGTATTATGGGAAGATTTCGTAAGGGTATAATATGAGTTGAGGAATGTGAGCATGGTATGAGTCTCGCGGAGAGATTCTGTAATGCCATGGTATGTGTGTATATGTTGATGTTGAGGGTCCTGATGTTGGAGGTTATCTTGATACTCTAATAATCATCCAGTCTCAAGTAGAGAATGATGAATTATGTGGTGAGAGGGGCAGGAGGTCCTGGTCTATGTGCCGGTTTTGGACATAGTGTTGAGGACTAACCTTGTGGATGGTATGGAGGGCAGGAGGTCCTGGTCTATGTGCCGGTTTTGGACATAGTGTTGAGGACTAACCTTGTGATGGTATAGAGGGCAGGAGGTCCTGGTCTATGTGCTGGTTTTGGACATAGTGTTGAGGACTAACCTTGTGGATGATATGGAGTATTTTGGAAGTGTATTTGTAAGAAGAAGTAGAAGTCATCACAAGTGCATAACCTCCCGTGACCGCCCATCAACATATCATTGGAATAAGTGTCTATTGAGTATTGTGGAAATGAGTGTCTATTGGGTATTGTGGGATGAGTGTCTATTAGTAATTGTGGTATTGTGGTATGAGTATCTATGATGAGATTGTTGTATGATGGTATGAGTATCTATGATGCGATTGTATGATGGTATGAGGGTGTCTGACATAATTATTATATGAGGTTTGTTGAGTGCATCAAAGTAATTATGCATGTTTTATAAATGATTGGTTGCATGTTAGCTCACCCTACTTGTTTGTGTTTGTGTTTGGGTATGTGCGATGATCTTATAATTCGTTATACGGGAGCATATGAAGGAACGTCGTCTGATTCAGTGCCAATGAAAGGAGACATAGAAGAATAAAGTAGAAGAATTCGAGTTATATTTATGAATTTGTAGTTAAAATCTGAGTTTAAAACATATAGATATATATCAACTATGAATTTTCAAATGTGAGATTATGTGATATTACCTTAAATATAGTGCTACAATATATAAATTATGAATTATCAAGTGTGAGATTTTGGGATGTTACACTCGGCCAGTCATACGATAAATATAGATCCATTCTATAAATATATGATCATATAGCTATGCAATACAAATTTAATTATAACTGATTTAGTCTTCAGATTGTTTATAATTATAAATGAAATTTAACGCAAGTATTACAGTCTTCCTAAAAGAGTTTGAATTAATATTACTTACACATTTTTTTTTATATTTATACATGCAATACATCTTAAAGATGGTACACATCTTAATCATAATATTTGTTAGGATTGATTGTTTATTGTTGAGAAGCACCAACATTATAAGTTGATGTTAACTTCTTAGAAGTTTTTAATTATCCTTCATCTAGCATTTATTACGAGCATTAACCAAATTGGATTATACTTTTATTTATGAATGTGTTTTCACCTGAAAAATTCATTTTTAGACTTTTACAATTTGAAAAATATATATTTTAAATTATACAATTAAAAAATGAAAAATATATATTTTAAATTGTATAATTGAAAATCTATTTTTAGACTATGTAATTTGAAAATACATTTTAATGTAAATTATCCAAAATACTTTTTTAAATTAAAAAATATATTTCGAATTTTACAGAATATATTTTTGTATTATGTAATTTGAAAAATGTTTTTTAAATTCTAAATCTTGCTATCCAAATAATTTTTTGTATTATGTAATTTGAAAAATGTTTTTTAAATTCTAAATCTTGCTATCCAAATAATTTTTTGTATTATGTAATTTGAAAGGTTCCACTCAAACATTTTAAATTCTTTCACAGTGATGCCAAAAGAAGGTAAAGAAGAAATGCAATGTCCCATTTATAGTTAGTGTGGGCTCTTACAATTATAATTGTTACATTTGAAACTTAATTTTAATCCAATTATTGGGTTTTAATGAGTCATGATTATTTTATTTTGATCCTCAGAGAATATTTAGCAATTATTAATATTATTTTTGGATCATTGAACCTTGTCCCTCATTGTTGTTAGAAGTCAGTGTTAGTCCGTTGACCTTTGACAAATTTTTACCCCGACACGCTGTTGTTCAATCACCTAACTTAATATTTGTTTCAGTAGACCTTACAATTTTTTTTTGTAGGGAAAAACTATTTTTAGGACCACACTTAAATTAAATACTTAACGTAAGACTTTAAATTAAAACATATATAAAAGAAAATAATGATATGTAACTATATTATGTGTATCTTTCCGTCTAGGTCCGAGTCTTTGTTATTATTCGTCTTGAATCTCCGATCAGTTAAATTGTAGATTAACTGCTGTAAAAAGTATTCCGATATAATCCGTTACAATATTTTAATGTATAATAAATATAATCACATGTGTTTTTATCTTAAATTTTCAGAGAAACTTTTGATTAATTATAGCTTAATTATGATTCAAATTTGTATTTATAATTTTTTTTGAATAAATTTTTTATTAATAGTAACTTAATTATGATCATATTAATGGTAATCATATTGATTATTTTAAGTTAATTAATATTAATGTTAATATTGTAATAACTTAACATTTCGACCACGACTATATATTTTATCATGTGAATATGATCACGTAAACATACAGTATATATTCAAATTTAGTTTTGATTGATTTAATCTTTAAATATTTGTAATTATAAATAAAATTTAATACATGTATTATAGTCTTTTTAAAAGAGTTTGAATTAATATTACTTACACTTTTTTTTATGTTTGTAGATGCAATACATCTTAAAGATAATACACATCTTAATCATATTATTTATTAGTATTGATTGTTTGTTGGTGAGAAGCACCAACCAACATTATAAGTTGAGGTTGATCATCTCATCAACTTCTCAGAGGTTGTTAATTATCCTTCATCTAGCATTTATTACGACGAAATTTGATTATATTTTTATCTATGAATGTGTTTTTAGGTGAAATCTTTATTATTTTAATATTGCTATGATTTCTAACAAAGTTTAATTTGAATTAAAGGGAGGTGAATTTGAGTTGAAAATACAAAACATAACAGAAAGCCAATTATAAATGTAAATTTGAACAACTTTATTATGGGAAAAGAAAAGATGTTACTTCAGCATATGGTAGTAATTTCCTGAATCCTTCATGCACTTAATTCTTCTCAGTAGCATCTCTGCAACCAGAAATTACAAAATGAATAAATTGGAAAAACCATTAATTTAACCATTTTTGTGAAGAGTGCAGGTAAAGAAGCTCTTAAAATAAACGATAAATTTACCTCAGGATTAAAGGTGAGTGCCACTTTGAGCTCCCCACAATAGTTTTGGTCCTTCACAACATTGTAAGTAGTTTCTGGAATGTTCCCCACATTAAAGACACCTTCCAGATTAATTCTGCATACATATATGTCACTGCACTTTTAGTCCCTATATCTAGAAATATCTATTTCTGTGTTCAAAACTCACTATCTCTTCTATAAAAAGTAGTATCTGAGGGTTTATAGTCTTGTTTCAAAATAAAAATAATAGAACAAACAAGATGTTATACAATATACTTTAAGATTTTATTTTATTGAAATAAAACTATATTGAATAATAAAATAAATATAAAATTAAATATATTTTTCTGAATTTATATACAGATTTATAATTTATCTGTTCTAAAACGTTCATAAAAAAATATTTTATACTTTAATAACACATTAAACAGATCTTTTTATTAAATGATGTTAAGTTTTTATAGATATGTAATAATAATGTTCACTCGAATTAAAAAGTACACACTGACTAATATTTAAACATAATAATTTTTTTATTTTTTATTTTCTTTTATATTTTGTTTCTTTTTTTTTCTTTTTGGAGTGGAGAAATGCAGGTGAAGGAGGATTTGAAAAGATAGACCTGCATCTCCTCATGCACCCTTTGGTTTCAAGAAAAATAAAACAAAAATAAAGAAAAATAAAGAGAAAAAAACTCAACAAAATAGCAGAGAGCCAAGACAGATACGGATTGAACAAGCTCCAAATACAGCCCAGTTTGTTGGATTTGATGTGGGTCAATCCTAGGACAGCATCCTTAAAGAGAAAATCCTAGCTTACGGTTCTTAGGATGTCCAAAGGTGTGACCCCATCATCATCAGTTTTCACAGCAGCACAGCCACCATGTCCGACAACACCATCTCCACCGCAATGTGGAACGGGGTCTTCCCCTTAGGAGGGGTAGTTGACATCTAGCAATGCCGTCAGACCTCTCTACCATAGTTACCATGACCATGAGCTTTAATTCTTTTAAAGTGATAGTTATATTTGCAGATTTCTTTGATTCACTTTGCATTATGATTACACAGCTCAGAGAAAATTTAATATAGTTTAATAACAAAAATATGTATTCCATATATTATCAAAGAACAATAAAAAAAATGAGAAAATCAATTAGAATTTGTAAAATATACTTAATCCAATGAATATATTACAAACATTTTTACTCTCGTTGTACATTCCATATTCCAATCAGAAATAAATATTATAACTTGTTACTATGGTAAGAAGAATTTTTACTAACCTTGTCTCACCAAGGAAATCATCACTAGTTAACGTATCCTTGTCCATTAGCCTCAGATTAAGTTCAGAGACACTGTCACAAACAGTGAAAAGAAAGCTTTCATTCCAATGGGGGTTAGATCCTGCACCTATAACGCATACATTAATTAATCCGTTTCTAATTAATCTGTTAAAAAAATCTAATAATCAACCATTTCAACTCATCTTCTATCATCCTATATTTTTTTCATCTTATTTATGATTGGTGTTAGTTTTACACAATTGTTCAAAAATATACATCAAAGCCAAAACTGAGAAAATAACATTGAAGAAAGCAAAATAATGTACACCTTTAGCCACAGTGCTTCGGTGCTCCTGATTGCGATAAGTGAGAATCACATAAGGATCCATTTTCCCTGCTCATAAAAAATATACATAGAACTGATAATCTTTGGCTATATTGAATTCTTAAAATAAAAGTTTAACTGCAGAAATAAAATAAAAAATTAAGAAAAGACCCACACTGAATTCAAGAAATACTTTTAGACAACAAATTTATAAGAAATAAAAATTTCTAGACCAAAAGTAGGGTTTGAATTTGCATTACTTACCGAAAAAATCACTGTTGTGAAGGCCTTTTGCACTTATTAGAATAACTTCAAGAGTCCCAAGAGCCATCTTTCCCTCAAAACCTTTTAAAAGTTTATAGAAACTAACATATATTTGAAGGAAGAATATATATATATATATATATATATATATATATATATATATATAATTTAATAAAAAAATTAATTAAGTTGAAACATAATCTCTGTGATTAACTTTATCAAAATTTACCATAAATAAAAAATAAAATAAATAAATATAGAGAAAAGTGTAAAAAGAGAAAGGATTAACTTTGCATGCACATAAAGGAGCAAAATGACAACAAGGTTTTAGACTACAATTAATAGACATATACAACATTTAATTATGAAATAAATGACTGTTTATTTTTTAAATTTTTGAATTAAATATATTTTTTTATAGAAATTGAAATTAGTCCCTTTTTAAAATTTTGATTCAATTTAATCTCTCAACATATAAAATATGCAAATTTACTTTTTTAAACAAAATTTTATTAAATTTATTTGACGTTCATTAATAAAAAAAAGCATTATAATTTCAGTTTTCACGAAACTGAAACATAAAAAGGTAAAGTGACATTTTTACAAATTTTGTGAACATATAGGTCTTAGTTAAAATACCTGAAACCATAGTTGTTTTTACACCCATTGTCACAGATCTTGCGAAACTAACAATTGAAGACTTTCAATTGACAAGCTTTATGTACAGGACTTATAGTCTCAGTTCTCTACAAAACTATTATCATAGGATTCTACAAAACTGAAAATTTGAGACTTTTCAACTGACAAGCTTTCTGGATAGGACTTTTGGCCTCAGTTATCTACAAAACTGCTACCATAGGGTCCTAACATTCCCATTGCAAGCTAACTTTTGAACTAACAAGCTTTATGAAAATTACAATGGCTTCAGTTCTCTGCAAAACCACTGTCGTAGGATCATGATGTTGCATATTGTCTTTTCAATTGGCAGTCTTATGGACAACTCTATGGCCTCAATTGTTTTGAAAACTGGTGCCATAGACTATTTATGCTTCAATTGTACTGCAAACTGAGACATAAAGTTTGAAAAAAAATTCAAAATTTTCACTCAAAATATTATTTTTATTATTTTTGAAAGGCTTTAGGCAGTTATTCTTAGTATAACTGAGGCGATAGAGCTCTTATTGCTTCGCTTAATAGAATAACATAGGTAATATGTGTTACTAGGGTTATATTTCGTGAAATAACAGAGTTTTCCCTTGCACATTTCTTCTTCACTTTCTCTTTGCTTCTTCTTCTTCTCTCCTCAAGCCCTTATACGACAAAGTTTTAGCGACCAACACTGATAATTTTTCTTTCATTTGTATATCATTGATTAACTATTTTAGTGATGATTTTCTTTCGTTTTGACCGATTGGATTCATGTACATGTATTCTTTCGTTTTGACTAATTACCTTTTTCCCTCACTAACGCAACAATTTATTTCAGCACTGAAGCCACCTTCATGGTTAGTTTCGTTTTGAGTTTTGATGAATTTTCGTTTTCGTTTTTTTGAGCTCATTAGTTGTTCATACATCATAGGGTAAAACTAAGAATATATTCAAAAGAACTCCAAATGACCTGAAAATTTATTCAAAGCACCAAAATACCATGAAAAACTTACACAAAAAATTTTGGATTAAAATTCAAAGCGTAAGTATATGAAATATTTTTACAAAATAAAAAAAACAAAATAAATTGACGAAAAATAGAAAGCAACTCTTTTTAAAAAAAGATAGAAGGAACAACGGGCGTAGCGGGCTACAACGGTGTTGAATTTTTTTTTTTGTATCCCACATTGATACATAATATGGCCAAAATCAGACAATAGGAACAAATGTTATAGTCGTTTAAAGATCTGCGATTTTTTTTTTTCATTTAAGGGTCTATGAGAGCAATTCCTAAGAGAACCGCTGCCAAAAGTCCAATTTTTGTTTTTTTTTGGGTTTACTGCTTCAATTCTTTTGAACCGAGGCAAAATCATGACTCTTTTTTGCTTCGGTTGTTAACTGAGGCCAAAAAATCTTCATTTTTTATCTTGTCTGAATATACCTCGGTTCGAAAATCGCTGTCAAATGTCGAAAACAACCATTGTCGTAATCCTTCGCTATTATAGTGGTTTCAAATGTGTTTAATGATAATATTTGAGTTGTTTATAACATTTAACACATTTTTGTTGCGATGTTAGATGCATTTGAAATTTCAAATAAACTTAATAAAATTTGATTAAAAAAACTAAATTAATGCATTTAAGTTAGTCCAAAATTTTGAAAGAAAACTAATTTTAATTTTCACTATCCAATCAAAAATATATAATCATTAATATATTGGTTTAATAGCCTTCTGTTTAGAACTCGAATTCCTTAAAAAAAAATACATATATTTTCTAAGATTTCGTAAAAGCATGTAGAAAATAATAAAGGAGAAAGAAAACAAATTCACGGGAGATTGGATTACAGCACATGATACAACAAAATAGCAAAAAGAATATGAAAAATGTATACTTTATCTTAGCTAAAAAATTAAGAGAATAGAAATATAAACGAATTTCAACATATTTAATTTCATGATTATGAAAACATCCTCAAATTTATTTAAAATGAGCATAATTTCTATTGAATATTACCAATTAATTTAGGAAATATAGTTGCATAAAATAAAATTAAAAAAACCCAATGAATTAACCTCCAGAATGCGATTAAGTATTTTATTTATATTTAAATACAAAAGAAAGTAATGCATATTTGCAATGCATGTTTGAGTAAAACGCTGATGTCGAGTTTATTGTTATTTGTTTTGCATTGATAATACTTATATATAAATTAATTATTTTTCTTCTATAATATTAATAACTGTATTTAATAAATAAAAATGTAACTAAGCTTAGTAATATATTAAAAGTGTCTTTTATTGTGCACAAATTATACTTGTATAGAAATTAATTACATGTTTTCCTTATATAATACAGAACATTCTTTATTGAATTGAATAAACATAAAATACGATAAATTATTATAATATTCATTGCCTTGTTCTTCGAATTATAATTATATATAAATTAATTATTTTTCTTTACATAAAATATAACACAACATATTTATGTTATTTGATCAAAACATGAAAAGTAGGTAATTATTTATTGATTTATATTTATACATAAAGTGATTAAATGTTTTCTTTATATATAAAATTTACCAATATCTTTTTTATAGATTTATCTATGATTTGTATTTCTATTTTATCATGTATTAAATATTTCAAAATGGAATAAGAAAAAGGATATAATTATTATTCAAAGTTGAAATGGGACAATTGAAATGAGGTATGAACACATCTTATTATATAATTATAAAAACTTTTAAAAAGACAAAAATAATTATTAAAATTTTATTTTATAAAAATCATCATTTCTTTAAAAACTCTTCCTTTTTACTTTCTTTGTTTTCCTTATAGATTTATAAAGAATTTACTGTAGATAAGAATTCGCCTTAGTAATCTTGATGAAATAAAGAAATGTGAAATCAGATTTTGTTTAAGTAAGTTTCTCCTTAATCATATTTTGGAAACGGTTTTGGAAAAGTTTTACATGCATAGAAAATAGGAGTTTGGCACATAGGAGAGATGAATATTGGTTAGTCTAAGAATATAAAGATATGTTCAAATAATTAATAAAAATATTAAGTGTACAAATTTAGCTTACAAGAGAGTAGGACACTTACGCTTCAATAATAAACAAGTCTTGATAGGTGAGGAAATTTAGTTTAATTTTTATAGCACCTTATAATAAATGACCTAAATGTGAAGGTGATCATAATATTATGCAGGGAGTTGTTTGAATATATTCAAATTGTCTCCATCTTTAGGTATTCATGGAGGAGTCCCAAGGGATTTTTGGAGAGCGAGAAAAGAATGACATTGGTGATACTAACACATAAATGAATGACACTTACAAGAAACAATATCAAAGTACAATAAGTAAAACTAAAGTCATTAATAAAATAATCATTCATTATATTATAATTAATGTATATCAAAACCAATAAACTAACTTGGATAGAGGAGAGTCGTTAACAGAAATGGAGGGTGGAGAACTTTTCAATGTTGTTAGCTGTGGTGGAGCTTTAATAGAGCACAAAAACACAAAATAAATTCATCAAAACATAAGCAAAATGACAATCAAGGTAGCAGAAACACATACACTTAAGGTAAATGACACAAAACTAACATTTATTCTTTCTTGCACTCATGAACGAAGGTGAAATTTGAACTTACATTCAAGACCTTAATGTTAAACAGAAAAGAAATATCAATTGAAAAAAATTAAAGAAATATTCAAACAAAGACCACGAAAGTCCTTTACGTTAAGGAAAAATACACAAAACTTATTGTTCTTTCTCGCACTCGTGAACAAAAACCCTAGTTCAAATAGAAGAGAAAACGCGAAGAAACCGTATGGTAACACTGCTTTTAAAACATAATTACAATATATATGACTTTTGAAAACTCCAAATTTCAACATCTTACGTGAGAATTTTTACTTTCGCGCCAAACATTTTATGAAATTTATCCAATGTAATATCAGAAATTGATAATTTTGACATATAATGAACATATGACATGGAAAAAGTAAAAATTCCAATGTTTAAATTGTTGATAATTTTTAACATTGATTTTTACCGTTGAACTTAAAACGTGAAAGACTTATTTCCCACTGCTACAATAAATTAATATGTAATACTCCTCTATCATTTTAAATTTAATTTAATAGGAACAAAACATAATAAATTAAAATATATTTAATACTTTATACTGTTTTAATTCATATATATATATATATATATATATATATATATATAAAGTAATTTTCATATATCTCTTAAATATATTTTTAATGTTTTAAATATAAAATTATTAGAAACACGGTTGAAAATCCAAATATAAATTTTATCAAGAAAATTACATACTTTATAAAAAATTTATAAATTTATTATTTTAAAGTTATATTTTTTAGAGATAAGTGTTAATTGTAAGAGCCCGAAAATGTAAGGCTACTGGACCCTGCAGCCTGGCCCAAGAAGCTAAGGGCACTAGGACCTCAGAAGAGGCCTCATTTTCCAGCTGAGTTCTTTTTCCAGTTCCCCTTTCTCTCTCTAAACTCATCTCCATTTTTCTCCTTCTTGCTCTGCCTTCTCTCTACCCTTACACTCATTTGAACTGTTGAAATTTCAAATAGGTGGTGTTCTTTCACTCACGGAGTTGAGAGCTTCCCTTCTATCCGATTAGATTTCCATTTGGACGGGTAAGTCAGTTTCTCCACTTTTCTTGAACTTAGGGCATGCAACTTTACTGGTTGCATGGTGCTCCTTTTGATTCTCTGTCTATTCTAGCTCTAAGAGCTGTTTCCATCACCATTTAGGTGGTTGTAGGACACTGTTTGGGTTTTCGCTGTGAAGGCACGGTTAGGACACTCTAGTTGACTACACTGCTCAACTTCAAGGTAAGCTAATTATTTTTGTATGAATTTATTTTATAAAAATATATGCATATGAATGTTGAACTGGTGTGCTCTTGTGAAACTGTTTTATGACATTTATTATATTGGGTGTTATAACTGAAACTGTGAAATTGTGCATGTTGTGATCTGATGAATTTAATATGTTTTGAATGAGTTTGTTGGATGAAATTGATCTTGTTGGAAGGTCTGGAGTAAGGGTTCTGTAATAGCATGTATATGGGTATTAAATAGATGTACAGGTACACGTTTCTGTGAGAGGAAATGAAAATATTAAAATTAGGTATTTCATATTTAGAGCATAAGAGAACATGGTAGATAATTTAAATAAATTAATTGTTAATTCTTGAGAGCCTTTCTTTGTTGGTAGGATAGAGGAACCTTAAAAACCTGAGTTAACACATCCCTGATCATAGAGCAGCCCTGGCCTGGTCCAGTCAGTTGTGACTAGTCATATGTGCTGGCGTCGAAGGTGAGTTTGATGCGTTCAGACATTTGGGTCCTCTCCTGTGACCAATTCGGGTAAAAAAAGATCTCTACTAGGATGAAAATAAAATAAAACAAGTTGATTGTAAATGCATAAAGTTATAATGTGTTAATTTCTAGTCAATTATAATTTTAGGAAATCAGTCACTGTGTGCTTGGAATTTAAAGTAAGGATCCATATATATATGTATATGTATATACATATATATACATGTATATGTATATGTATATACATGTATATGTATATGTATATACATGTATATGTATATGTATATACATGTATATGTGTACACATATATGTGTACACATACATATATATATACATATACATATATATATATATATATACATACATATATATACATATATATATATATATACATACATATATATATATATATATACATACATATATATATATATACATACATATATATATATATATATATATATATATATATATGTATGTATATACATATATATATATATATATATATATATATATATATATATATATATATATATATATATATATTAGTTTAATGGTGCGTTGGTATTTCCAAACAATAACTCCAATATCCATTTTGTACTTTATGATTTATAGGGTGGGCAGTTAGTTATGATTAATTTAGAATCCAGAGTAGCCTTGATTGCAGCAAAACAGGTGCCTAAAAAGAGAGTTTGATATGCTTCTAATATAATATAAATATGTATATTTACAAGATACTGTACGTATCATATATATATATATATATATATATATATATATATATATATATAATAAAGTAAGGATAGTTGTTTCTTAAATTGAAACGTGAGTGTTAATCAATAATTATATTACTTGTAGGTATGTATAAATTGATGCATTTTATGAGCTGTTATGGGTTAGTTGGAGCTGTTTAGTTCTTGGTATTGATTAACTTATATTCAATTGTGGAGATGTTATTTTTATAATTTATGAGTGGTGAGTAATGTATATTGTGGAGATTGTGTATATGTTGACTGTGGCAGAAAGTATATGATTACAAAGTGATGAAAGTATGATCCAAGTTGTAAATCAAGTTCCACCTCTGTAGGATCTCTTGGTGATATCCTTAGTGTTTTAGAATGAAAGTAGGAACTCAGTCTTGGGGGTCATTCTGAAACTCTAATGGCTAATCATACTCAAGTAGAGGGATTAATCCATGTGGTGAGGAGTAGCAGGAGGTCTTAGTCTTGGGGGCTTTTAGTATGCCTCAAGGCCCGGAACAGGCTAATCTCGTGAGTGTGGCAGGGTGGGGAACCCACGTTTCATAAGTCACCACGAGTGCAGGACCCGCCATAGCTCGACTATCATTCTAAAGTCCAGACGAGTCAAGTCTAGAAGATAACGTGCTAGGATGTATGCCTTAAACTGCTTTGATTTAAGTTAACTCTTGTATGTTATGTGCTTGATATGATGCATGCTTTTATATAATTAGCTCACCCTTGCTTGTTTGTGTGCTTGTTGTATGTGTTTTCTTTTGCAATGATCATCCACTTGGATGTGAGCAGAGGAAGATGAGGTTTCTTTGGAGGCAACATTGGAGAGAAATGAAGATGATGTTGCAGCTTAGACTCACTAGGAATTCTTAGTTCTCTTATGTCATTTTGAAGAACCTTGATATGTTTTAAGTTTCAAATTCTGGACATATTTTGGAATACTTTAGTGCTTGAAGTTTTAATTTCTTAGTAAATTCTGGAAGACTGTAATCCTATAATACTTTAAGTACATCTCTTAACTGCTTTCTAATATTATAAATTGGTGATGTCTTTGCATATATATATGCTATATATTTGGGATGTCATATTTATGGTATCAGAACAGTTTCTGTCTTTAGAAAATCCTGTAGGGTATGTGTGTGCCTTTCTTATACTTGTGTACTCTGAGAAATGTCTAAATTGTTGTCCTTATTTATTTGAGATGGGTTGATTTTACCCGCTCTGTGTGAACAGAAGATGGCATCTAGGCTTCCTCCTCCTCCCCCACAGGTTGATCCGTCGAACTCTAATCAGATGTTAAGTACTGTGCTTTAGGCGTTGCAACAGCAAAATGCTGCATTGGTTCAGCAAAACACCATAGCTTTACAAAATCTGGAAGCCGCGAGGGTAGCTGCAGAGAATGCAAGAGTGTCATCTGAGAACACTCAAAGGCAACTCAAGCAAGTGCTGACTAGTGGCAGGGCCACTCCAGGTGCTTCTTCCTTCGCTACTCTTGTCCAAGAGTGGAGTCTGGAGAGCTTTCTCCACATCATCCAGTCCGATTCACTGGAAAATGTAGCCCTAACGAAGCTGATCATTGGTTTAGGGACATGGAAAGAATCTATGAGGCTAAGGGGTGTCCTGATGAGAGGAAATTGGCTTACACCCAATATCTATTGACCGGGGAAGCTGGCCACTGGTGGAGCAGCATGAGGATGATACTAGAGAGGAGTGAGAGTCCTATTACCTGGGAGCTGTTTAGGGTCAAGTTCTACACCGAATACTTCCCTGACAGTGTCAGATTTGCCAAAGAAGTGGAATTCCTGGAGCTGGTACAGGGCAACAAGACAGTATCAGAATATGCTGATCGTTTCAAGCATATGCTCCGCTTCAACACTATGGCGGTAGATGAAGAGTGACAATGCAGGAAATTTGAAAACAGCTTGAGAGGTGATATCAAGCTACTTGTGAAGGGGTTACGCATCAGAGAGTTTCCTGCTCTGGTGGAGATGGCTCGTGACATAGAGAAGACTAAGAAGGAATCTGATGGGCCTCAGAGACAGCAGAGCCAACCATTGAGGGTTGGTGGACCTATGATATCTAGGGGAGGCTCCAGTTCTAGGGGTACCCCTTTCTCTAGACCCACTTCCTCCGGGTCCAGGGGATCTTCCTCTCAATCATCGGGGCAGTCCAGCTTTGCCAGCCCAGTGAGATGCTTCAGGTGTGGTGGACCACACCTCCAAATTGCTTGCCCTCGGCTAGCAGGGTATAGGAGGTGTAATATCTGCAGGCAAGAGGGACACTATGTCAGAGACTGTCGTACTGTTTGGAGGGCAGGACCCCAACCACGCTAGGCTGGCAGATCTATTCAGAGGGGTGGGCACAAACCCCAAGCAACCGGGAGAGTCTATGCATTTACTGGAGCGGAGGCAGCCAATGCAGGTAATTTAATTGTCAACAGTTGCTTGTTACTTGGAGCTTTGTGTGTGACGTTGTTTGATTCAGGGGCGATACATTCTATTGTGTCTAAGGCTTATGTGGAGAGGGTTGGTCTAGTTGTCAAAGAGCTTCTGTGTGATCTGGTGGTGTCTACACTAGCAGCGGGGTTAATCAGGACATCTAATGTGTGCTCTAGATGTCCTATCAAGGTAGAGGGGCGCATGTTCAGAGTGAACCTTATTTGCTTACCTCTGTAGGAGCTAGAGATAATTCTGGGAATGGATTGGGGCAGCCAATCGTATTCTTTTAGACTGCGGTGGTAAGAAGCTAATATTTCCCAAAGGAGATGAAGACCTGTCGTTATCACTCGGTGTATTGAGGCAAGATATCTTTGAGGGTGCCAACTGCTTCCTAATCATGTTTCATATGGACGGGACTTTTGATTTAAACTCTCCAACGCATGGGAACCAGAGTGTAGACCTTATGGTTGTGAATGACTTCATGGATGTCTTTCCTGGAGAAGTTCCTGGTTTAGCTCCTCCGCGGGAAGTGGAGTTCTCTATTGATCTGGTCTCAGGAGCAAGGCCAATATTTATAGCCCCTTATCGGATGGCTCCGGCCGAGTTGACTGAGTTGAAAAAGCAGATTAAAGAGTTGTTGGAGAAACAGTTTATCCGGCCGAGTGCTTTGCCGTGGGGTGTGCCAGTGTTATTGGTAAAGAAGAAGGATGGTAGGTCGAGGTTGTGCGTTGACTATCGACAGCTGAATAAGTTGACGATCAAGAATAAGTATTCATTGCCGAGAATAGATGACTTGATGGATCAACTATACGGAGCTACAGTGTTCTCTAAGATTGATTTGAGGTCGGGTTATCACCAAATCTTGGTGAAAGCGGACGATGTGCAGAAGACGGCGTTTAGGTCTAGATATGACCACTATGAGTATGTGGTTATGCCTTTTGGTGTGACTAATGCTCCAACCATTTTCATGGACTATATGAATCGAATTTTCAGACCCTTCTTGGACAAGTTCGTGGTTGTATTTATAGATGACATACTTGTTTATTCTAAGACTCGGGAAGAACATAAAGGTCACCTTAGGGTAGTGCTGGGAGTGCTGAGAGAAAGAAGATTGCATGCCAAGCTGTCTAAGTGTGAGTTTTGGATGGAAGAAGTTCCTTTTCTTGGGCACGTGATTTTAGCCGGAGGAATTTCTGTTGATCCCATTAAGGTGCAAGCAGTGCTTCAGTGGGAGAGACCTAACACTGTTACAGAGGTCAAAAGCTTTGTGGGCTTAGCGGGCTACTAACACCGTTTTATTGAGAGCTTTTCCCGGAATGTGGCACCGTTAACGCAACTGACTAGGAAGGATCAACCTTTTGTTTGGACAGACCGTTGAGAGACTAGCTTCCAAGAGCTAAAGAAAAGGTTGACTAGTGCACCAGTTTTGGTTATCCCTAACACAAGTAAACCTTTTGAGGTTTTCTATGATGCCTCTCATTAGGGATTAGGGTGTGTACTGATGCAGGAGAAGAAGGTAGTGGCGTATGCATCAAGACAACTCAAGGTTCATGAGAAGAATTACCCCACTCATGACTTGGAGTTAGCGCATGTGGTATTTGCTTTGAAGATTTGGAGGCACTACCTGTATGGTGCATAATTTCAGGTTTTTAGTGATCATAAGAGCTTGAAATACCTCTTTGATCAGAAGGAGCTTAATATGAGGCAAAGAAGATGGATGAAGTTTCTTAAAGATTTTGATTTTGATCTCCTCTATCACCCTGGGAAGGCTAATGTGGTGGCGAATGCATTGAGCAGGAAGTCAGTGCATATTTCAGCCTTGATGGTCAGAGAGTTAGAGCTGGTGGAAAGCTTCAGAGATTTGAGGTTGTAGATAGAATTTGAAGCTGACAACATCAGATGCAGTAATTTGGTGGTGTCCAATGATTTGTTGAGGAATGTCAAAGAAGAGCAGTTGAAAGATGTTGAGCTCCAAACGTCAGCCACTATGATTGAGACTGAACAAGGTAAAGATTTTGCCTTGGGGGCTGATGGTATTTTGAGATTCAAAGGCAGAGTCTGTATCCCTAACAATTTGGGATTGAAGAAGCTAATCATGGATAGCATGCATCTTGGTATGACTAAAATGTATCAAGACCTCAAGGAGTCTTTTTGGTGGTCCGGTATGAAGAGAGAAGTAGCTCAGTTTGTTGCCTCTTGTTTAACATGTCAGAAGGCTAAGATAGAGCATCAGAGACCTGGAGGTCTATTGCAACAGTTGGAAATTCCTGAGTGGAAATGGGATAGCATCGCTATGGACTTTGTTACCCATTTGCCATGCACTGTTCGAAGACACGACGCAATATGGGTAATAGTGGATCGATTGACCAAGAGTGCCCACTTCTTGGCAATCGATTTAAGGATGTCTATGGCGAAGCTGGCGTAACTATATGTTAAGGAGATAGTGAGGTTACATGGGGTGCCTTCGAGTATTGTATCAGATAGAGATCCGAGGTTCACATCCAGGTTTTGGCAAACCCTTCAGAGTGAGATGGGAAGCAGACTACAGATGAACTCGGCTTATCATCCCAAACGGATGGACAGTCTGAAAGGATGTTCCAATCGCTTGAAGATTTGTTGAGGACTTGTATTCTGGATCACCTAGGGGTATGGGATGAGATATTGCCACTGGTTGAGCTCACTTACAACAACAGCTACCAGGCCAGTATCAGTATGGCTCCGTTTGAAGCCCTGTATGGAAGACGTTGTAGAACACCTCTTTGTTGCTTTCAGGATGGAGAAGCAGTGTTGATTGGACCAGAGCTAGTTCAGCAGACTACAGAAAAGCTGAAGCTTATACAGGAAAGGATGCGGGCATCTTAGAATAGGCAGAAGTCCTATGCTTATCGGAGGCGCAGGCCGTTGGAGTTTGCAGTTGGGGATCATGTGTTCCTCCGAGTGACTCCTAAAACTGGTGTAGGAAGAGCCATTCGTGCTAGGAAACTATCTCCTAGGTATCTTGGTCCTTACCAGATTTTACGGCGCATAGGACCGGTAGCTTATGAGATAGCCATGCCACCCCGGCTGGCTAACCTTCATCCAGTTTTTCATGTCTCACAGCTTAGGAAATATGTACCGAATCCGTCTCATGTACTAGAAGCTGAAGATGTCAGTGTTAGAGAAGATCTATCCATGGAGGTACAACCAGTCAAAATTGAGGGCAGCCAGAACAAGTGGCTTAGAGGCAAAACTGTCAGTTTGGTCAAAGTCATGTGGGATGGTCGAACTGGTGACTCTACCTGGGAGCTTGAGGAAGAAATGCGAGAGTCATATCCTCAACTATTCATTGGTAAGTCTAATTTTCGAGGTCGAAATTTTTTGAAGTGTGGGAGAATGTAAGAGCCCGAAAATGTAAGGCTACTGGACCCTGCAGCCTGGCCCAAGAAGCTAAGGGCACTAGGACCTCAGAAGAGGCCTCATTTTCCAGTTTTGAGTTCTTTTTCCAGTTCCCCTTTCTCTCTATAAACTTATCTCCATTTTTCTCCTTCTTGCTCTGCCTTCTCTCTACCCTTACACTCATTTGAATCGTTGAAATTTCAAATAGGTGGTGTTCTTTCGCTCACGGAGTTGAGAGCTTCCCTTCTATCCGATTAGATTTCCATTTGGACGGGTAAGTCAGTTTCTCCACTTTTCTTGAACTTAGGGCATGCAACTTTACTGGTTGCATGGTGCTCCTTTTGATTCTCTGTCTATTCTAGCTCTAAGAGCTGTTTCCATCACCATTTAGGTGGTTGTAGGACACTGTTTGGGTTTTCGCTGTGAAGGCACGGTTAGGACACTCTAGTTGACTACACTGCTCAACGTCAAGGTAAGCTAATTATTTTTGTATGAATTTATTTTATAAAAATATATGCATATGAATGTTGAATTGGTGTGCTCTTGTGAAACTATTTTATGACTTTTATTATATTGGGTGTTATAACTGAAACTGTGAAATTGTGGATGTTGTGATCTGATGAATTTAATCTGTTTTGAATGAGTTTGTTGGATGAAATTGATCTTGTTGGAAGGTCTGGAGTAAGGGTTCTGTAATAGCATGTATATGGGTATTAAATAGATATATAGGTACACGTTTCTGTGAGAGGAAATGAAAATATTAAAATTAGGCATTTCATATTTAGAGCATAAGAGAACATGGTAGGTAGTTTAAATAAATTAATTGTTAATTCTTGAGAGCCTTTCTTTGTTGGTAGGATATAGGAACCTTAAAAACCTAAGTTGGCATATCCCTGATCATAGAGCAACCCTGGCCTGGTCCAGTGAGTTGTGACTAGTCATATGTGCTGGCGTCGAAGGTGAGTTTGATGCGTTCAGACATCTGGGTCCTCTCCGGTGACCAATTGGGTAAAGAAAGATATCTACTAGGATGAAAATAAAATAAAACAAGTTGATTGTAGATGCATAAAGTTATCATGTGTTAATTTCTAGTCAATTATAATTTTAGAAAATCAGTCACTGTGTGTTTGGAATTTAAAGTAAGGATCCATATATAAATATATAAATATATAAATATATAAATATATATATATATATATAAATATATAAATATATATATATATATATATATATATATATATATTAGTTTAATGGTGCGTTGGTATTTCCAAACAATAACTCCAATATCCATTTTGCACTTTATGATTTATAGGGTGGGCAGTTAGTTATGATTAATTTAGAATCCATAGTAGCCTTGATTGCAGCAAAACAGGTGCGTGAAAAAAGAGTTTGATATGCTTCTAATATAATATAAATATGTATATTTACAAGATACTATACGTATCATATATATATATATATATATATATATATATATATATATATATAATAAAGTAAGGATAGTTGTTTCTTAAATTGAAACGTGAGTGTTAATCAATAATTATATTACTTGTAGGTATGTATAAATTGATGCATTTTATGAGCTGTTATGGGTTAGTTGAGCTGTTTGGTTCTTGGTATTGATTAACTTAGATTCAATTGTGGAGATGTTATTTTTATAATTTATGAGTGGTGAGTAATGTATATTGTGGAGATTGTGCATATGTTGATTGTGGCAGAAAGTATATGATTACAAAGTGATGAAAGTATGATGCAAGTTGTAAATCAAGTTCCACCTGTGTAGGATCTCTTGGTGAGATCCTTAGTGTTTTAGAATGAAAGTAGGAGCTCAGTCTTGGGGGTCATTTTGAAACTCCAATGGCTAATCATACTCAAGTAGAGGGATTAATCCATGTGGTGAGGAGTAGCAGGAGGTCTTAGTCTTGGGGGCTTCTAGTATGCCTCAAGACCCGGAACAGGCTAACCTCGTGAGTGTGGCAGGATGGGGAACCCAAGTTTCATAAGTCACCACGAGTGCAGGACCCGCCATAGCTCGACTATCATTCTAAAGTCCGGACGAGTCAAGTCTAGAAGATAACGTGCTAGGTTGTATGCCTTAAACTGCTTTGATTTAAGTTAACTCTTGTATGTTATGTGCTTGATATGATGCATGCTTTTATATAATTAGCTCACCCTTGCTTGTTTGTGTGCTTGTTGTATGTGTTTTCTTTTGCAATGATCATCCACTTGGATGTGAGCAGAGGAAGATGAGGTTTCTTTGGAGGCAACATTGGAGAGAAATGAAGATGATGCTGCAGCTTAGACTCACTAGGAATTCTTAGTTCTCTTATGTCATTTTGAAGAACCTTGTTATGTTTTAAGTTTCAAATTCTGGACATATTTTAGAATACTCTAGTGCTTGAAGTTTTAATTTATTAGTAAATTCTGGAAGACTGTAATCCTATAATACTTTAAGTACATCTATTAACTGCTTTCTAATATTATAAATTGGTGATGTCTTTGCATATATATGTGTTATATATTTGGGATGTCACATTAATCTCTCGTCTAAATTGAATTTATAACTCATATTTTTGTTTCTTCCTAGAAACTCATTCTCTAAAGACCCATCAAAAACCGTTTTTGAAATAATTATAAATTAATTTTCTCATATTGAAAAATAGTTACAATTTAATATAAACGGTATGGTATACAAATATAAATATATATATATATATATATATATATATATATATATATATATAAAGCAATATATCTATTAAATTTTAAATAGAATAAAGAATATAAATATCGTTTTGTAAAAGTATGAAAAATAGTGTTATTTATTAAAAACATATAAAAGTAAAATATTTATTTATAAATGGTAAAAAATGCGATTATCATTTTATATAAAAATAAAGATTTATTTTAAAACTTAAAAATATGTAAGTAATAAGGAAGGATTATTCAGTTTTCTTTTTAAATAAATAATTTTATGAAAAATTTAGAAATATATTATAATACGATTGAATAACATGATTTAAAAGAATAATTTGTGAATGTAAAATTCTTTTGGGGATGAAGAGTGAAGAATCTTTGAACAGCGTGAGAACTGAAAACTAAACCGCTTGGAAAAAGAGTAAATTGGTGTTTGTGTAAGAGACGCTAATGGCGTCGAAAGCTTCTTCCTCGGCTTCGCAAACCCAAACACTGTCTTCAACATCCGACCAACGTGTTTCTCTAACTCTAGCTTTTCTTAAAGCATTGGGCATGGACAGACATGTTCCACAGATTTTCGACACCAGAGGCATCTACTCCAACTTATTTCGAAGCTTCCCCAAAGTCGACGACATCAAAAGGGGACGAATCTCTTGCACTATTGCTATCAAGTCACCAATCGCAGTAAACCCTTTTTTCCCTTCTTCGTTCGTTCTTTCTTGTTATGCTCTGTTTGCTGCTACCAAACAAATTGGGAAGAAAAAGGCTCGTGCTTGTAAACTGTTAATTATTCAATTGTAGAATTAGGTTCTGCACAAAATGCTTTATATTGTTGAATTGTAGCATTGGTTTTGTGTTGACAGCTGAGAAAATTGGAACAGAAGGTCTCGAGATTAGGTTTTTTCATGTTTTGTGAAATCGGTCTGTCGAAATTACTGATCATTTGCAAGATATGTAACAAATTTATGTTAAGGAGAGGGATTAAATAATGTTATATGAATATAGGTAGATATTTTCATTTTCTATATTGAACTTGCAGAATTTTTATGGAACACTGCATGGAGGATCTGTTGCATCTTTTGTTGAGTCGCTGTCTCCTGCTTGTGCTAGAACTGTTATTGCTGAGGACAAGGAACTTTTTCTTGGGGAAATGAATGTGTCTTATTGATACGCATACTACTTTCGAATATTTAACTCTTATGAATGTTATGCAATGCTTATGAATAAAAGTAATGGTTGAAGAATGTTTAAAGAATAAATAAGAAGCTTAAAAACAGTTATGATTAAATAGGCTAATTTCACTGTTTTTCCAAGATAGATTTATCATTGGTTATTCACGGATAATTGTTCAATTGATTATTGTTTAAGTTTCAAATTAATTAAAGTACATTCTTAATTAATTTGAAGGCGATTATGCATTTAACCAAAGTAAATTCTCAATCAAATGCAAAAGCTTTCTAGATTATTTACAATAAATTCAACCAAAGTACATTCTCAATCAAATTCTATTGTGTTTAATCATGTCTATTCTTAAATCTCCTAACCAAGTTAAAAGTTAATCAATCAAAGTAAATTCTCAATTGATTATAGTTGAAATTATTACTATCAACCAAAGTACATTCTCAATTGATAGTAAAAATCATTTAATCATATGAAAGTTCCTAAATTAAATCAAAGTAAATTCTCAATTAAACCTAGAAACCCTAGAACTCATAATCAATATGCATGTAGATTCAAACACATTATGATGCAAAAATCTTTACTTTTAACAAGATAGAGAGATTAAAGACATAGAGAGAACAACTTAAATCAATAATCAAAGTAAACAATTGCATTAATTGAACGTAACCTCAGAATCCATCATGGAATTACAGCAGAATAACCCTAGATGTTTAGCTCTCCATGAATGGAGTTGAATAAAAGATGAAAGAAAAGTGAGAGGAGTATGAGAGAATGAATGAATTGACGTCCCCCTGGGTCTCTTTATATAGGGTTTGATTGGGCTTGGACTCTGAATATTCAGTTGAAAGAATCTTTTATCTTATATCTTCCAAATAACTAAAAGATTTAGATAATTATAACATTATTTGGAAGATATTTTCTGTTGATATTCCCAAATTAAATTAATTCAACAACTGAATTTTATCTTTTATCTTTTCTGACTTTCCAAAATTACACAAATGCACTGAAATTTCCTCTATCTGCACTTTAGCCCCTTCAGAATTCTTCAAAATTGCACCAGAAACCCTTGTTGACCAGCTTTGACCAGAGAGGTCGTGCCCAATGGGAGCTCGCCACATGGCTGCCCTCTTCCTTCCCAATTAGGGTTTGCTAGGAAAGGCCTCCCCCTACGTTCCCACTTCCGCCGCTGTGGAGAAGAAGCTCTGGTGGTGGAGTTTTGCAGGTGCGTTAATAACGACAAGATTGGATGCGATGGAGAGGCTGCTTGCGGTGCTCCAGCGATGGGAAGGATGATGCTACTGTTTTTGGTTTTCCTGAGTGCAGGTGGTGGCCGTTTTGGATGTTGGCTTGGAGAAGGTGCTCGCGGACGATGGAAGCGTTGTGTTGGTGTTGATGGTTGCGTCAATGGTGCGCGAGAAACGTGGATGAGAAGATGAAGATGGTCGTGCGATGGTGGTCGAGACGCGAACTCGCAGAGGCGCGATAAAAGGGATCGCGAGAAGCGGTGGCGCGATTTGGCCTAGGAGGGGTATGGGTAGAGAAATTTAGGAGGTGTTGTAGAAAAGGCTTAGGTTTGGGCTTGGTTGTTGGCCTGTTTCAGAAATAGGAGTGTATGTAGGGATTTTAGCAGGTGCAAGGGTAGCCTGTTTGTTTGGACCATTTGTATATTATTTTCCAAATAAAATCGAATTTTGGGCCTTAAATTGCCATTTGGACCAATAAAACTTTTATTCTCAGCTGCACAAATAAACATTAGAACATCTAAGAATAATTTATGCGCTAAAACTCACTTTTTACGTCTCTTTATTTCCCAAACCCAACAATTCCAATCATCACAAATTCACTTAAAATCAACCATTTAAGCACAATTATCCCATCAAAAATTTGAATTTGAAAGCATAACACTGACAAAAAGAAGAAAAAGGTTTGCTGCGTTGCAAAAGAGTAGAGGAGGGAGAAAAAAAGTTAACGCCGTTTGTGCGTATTTAACGGAAGGGACAACGTTGACGCAAAATTTACTAGGTGAGAACCAATTTCACACACTTTTAAAATGAGGGACTGAATTGACATTATTCAGCAAAACTAGGGACAAAAAAAAGGCTATTAAACCTAAAAATTTTATAACATGAGTTTCATTATTTCAAGTCACATCATTTATTTAAAAACAGGTCACTTAGAGCTCTTCCTTCATTCTAGATATTCTACTTGCTAGGTCATTTGTTTGAAGATCGGAGGGTGCTAAAGTGATCACTACGGCAATGTCTTTTAATATAGTCGATCAGTTTTCTTAAAGGAGTAAGTTAGTTTTTACTCTTTTTTTTAGTTATAAGTATCTTTCATGCATGTGATGTTTGGTTTGTTGCATGTGCCTTCTTAGTTTTCTAGTATGTTCTTTGTTAATCAGTGGTTCTAACTATGTACTCTGATCATGATTTCAAGGTTGATAGATGTAGATAGAGCTCTTTGAACTATGGAAGCGATTTTAGGTCCTTTCGAGGTATTTAAGCTCCTATCAGCTAAGGGGAGCTAAATAACTTGTTTTTAAATTTGTAGTCACTTATAATCTGAATTGATATGTGAAATTGTATGGAACCATTATTGAATTTATGTGAGTTTTGTGATAGTGTACTGTATAACATGACAAATTGATGGTTTGATGTGATGAATCTTGGATGTAGATAGCTTGTTGAATTGAAACTAGTTTGGAAGACCTAAGCATGATAGAAAATCTATTTTTGGGTTGGTTTTTTTGTGTTTTGGCAATAGGTTATGATGGTGAGAAATTGGTTTAGAATGGGCTGATTTTTGGATTTAAATTAGGGGTTTTGACAAGTGAATTTCTAGAGTAGTTGAATTAAGGAGAAACTTGATGTTTGAGGATTGTTTTTGAGTTATTTGTGACTTGTTTAACCGCTTAGATTACAAAAATCTAGTTTGTAACATATATATTTTGAGTTGTGAACTTTTGAGTTCTTAGTTTGAAATAATGCATCTTAATTATAGCCAAATAAGCAAAATGGTAATAAATTTTGGATATAAAGATGTTTTGAAATCATTTCTAATGTCAAGAATATCATTTTAGTAATTTAGATGGGTCTTAGGTGCAACCAAATTCAAGTTGTTTCACCACACAAGGGGTAGGTCCCCCATGAGTCTGACGTCAATACATGTATCTAGATGGTCGAGTTTAGAAATGATATGATTATTCCTTTGTTGCTTGATTTATATTATGAATGTGATACTATTGTTTTAAAATATATGAATGATCTTTTGGTATTTTAGCTTACCCGTTTGTCTTTGTCTGTTCGTATGTGTATTTGTTTTCTCTTTTTGCAATGATCACCTTAATGGTGTGAGCTTAGTGGGTGCCTTTGGTGACCGGGAGCTAGTTGGTGGCAGAGTTAAAGTTTAGAGTATGACGTTTTGTTGTTCTCTTTTTATTTTGTAAAGTTTATATTACGTTTTTGGTTCGATCTAATATATTTTCTTGTAATGTAGTACAAAATATATATATATATATATATATATATATATATATATATATATTATATGTTATTTTTTGATAATTGTAATAATAACTTATATATTCTTTCTCAAGCCAATTGCTTTGTTTTATTAAAAATGTAATATATTCTATAGTAATTGAACACTATGAAAATTAAGATAGTATAATATTAATATTTTTTATAATTTTTAATTGATTAATATAATCAAATTAATTAAAATAAATATTAACATTTTTGTTTATTTGGATGGGTCTTAGGTGCAACCAAATTCAAAAATCATGTTGCTGTAAAAAAATTGATAGGAATAATCGATTATCAAACATGATAATCAATTATTTTAGTCAGAATTATGTCTTTGTTGAAGAACTCTTTAGAATAATTGATTATCAGATCTGATAATCGATTATTGTAGTAGGTTTTTTGAGATAATAGATTATCATGTCTGATAATTGATTATTTCAGTAGGTATGGTGGTATTTCCTTAAAACTCTATGGAATAATCGATTATCAGGCCTAATAATCGATTATCTCATAAGAAAATTGATGTTTATGATTTGTGAACATATTTATGTATATGTTTATGGTGGGTGAATTTGATGGTATGCATGATGCTTCGTGAAATGCAATTTGAATATTAACATGTATGGTAGTTGTTCACATATGATATGGTGGTTATGATGATATGTATGGTTTTAATACGTATGAATGCTTTATGAATGGTAAACATGGATGTGTGTATAGATTAAGTATGATGTGAAAAGGATTCCATGAGGAAATTCTTATGGTTGTTACGTTGTGTTATATATTGAAATAGGGGTTCTGGAATTGAGGGATGATTCTGACACTCTCAATAACACCCAATCTCAAGTAGAGCTGAGTGATTATGTCGTGGAGAGTAGTAAGAGGTCCTTAGTAGGATGGTCATGTATTGACCATAAATGTTTGATGGACTAACTTTGGTGTTTGGTAGTTTGATGAAGTGGTAGTATTATGATATGGAAGAGTTGTTTCACCACACACGGGACAGGTCTTCCATGAGTCCGACATCAATACATGTATCCGGATGGTCGAGTTTAGAAATGATATGATTATTCATGTATTGCTTGATTTATATTATCAAATGTAATATTATTGTTTTAAGACGTCTGAATGATCTTTTGGTACTTTAGCTTACCGTTTTGTCTTTGTCTGTTTGTGAGGTTTTTGTTTTTTCTTTTGCAATGATCAACTTAATGGTGTGAATTTAGGGGTGTCTTTGATGAGCATGAACTAGTTGGTGTCGAAACTGAAGTTTAGAGTAAGAGATTTTGTTGTTTTCTTTCTATTTTGTAAAGATTGTATTACGCTTTTGCTTTGGCTTAGTATATTTCTTGTAGTATAGGACAATATATATATATATATATATATATATATATATATATATATATATATATATATATATATATAAAAGTATATTTTGCTATTATATGTTACTTTTTGGATAATTGTAATAATAACTTATATGTTTTTCTTCAATCCAATTTTTTTTTTATTAAAATTGTAATATATTCTATAGTAATTAAACACTATGATGTTACAATATTAATATTTTTATAATATTTAATTGATTAGTTAATATTATCAAATTAATTAAAATAAATATTATGTTAAATTATTTATTATAACTTAATTTGTAAAAATTAAAAATAACTTAATTTGTAAACATTAAAATTTAAATTATAATATTAGTATATATTTAAATTTATAAATAATATAAAAAAATTGATTTTTTTAAATTTTTTTATTTTTCTTTTTAATTTATTTTTTAAAAAATAAAGTAGCATATTAGCTCGTTTTGATTTTGATATATTAATTTGACAAGTTAAGCAAAATTGATCAAAATCAGTTAATTAGTTGAAAAAATTAACTCATGATAACTTAACAAATCGACCCCCCCGTAACTCCTTTATATCTCTATTTGTGCACATATAATTTGTTTATTTTACACTTCAATAAATATTAATATTACAAATTTTTTTAATTATTGAGAAAATTTCTCAATTTAAGCAAGCACATATTTTCGTCAAACTTAATATTTCTAGAATATAAAATATTTAATCTCAATTTAAACACTACTAAAAAAATTCAATTCCTAATAAGATGAATGAAAAAGTGAAAAAGAATTTTAAAAGAAAAAAAAACAAAAATAGACGTAAGTTTCATATAATTAAAATTGGTATTTATTATAAGAAAAACATAACTAAAATATTTATTACTTTTAAAATTCTGATTTATTTAAACGATCTAAAAATGATAGAAGAAGATGTTGCATCCATGCAGACATAGAGTTAGTAGTATTTAATTGATGGAGGAAGATAATTATTCATTTACCAGAATATGTGACAAGGAGGCTGTGAACGTCATACAAAAAACTTTTAAGTAGGATCCATTTTTATGGTATTGGGACTACCTCGTCGTACGTTCAATAAATTAGAGTTGTTGAACTACTAATTAATCAACAAACAATTAACTATATTGAACTAAATAATGAAAATGGAACTATTTAAAAGAAAAACTAAACAAAAATTTATTTTTAATGGAATTGTCAAAATAGATTAAAATTCGCGAGTCAACTCAATTCATCACAAGTTCAAACTTTGATAGGTAAAAAAATTACAAATTTTAGAACAGTCGAAAAAGAACCTAGTCTACTAAAATTTAAGATTGATCTATTAGTGGGTTGGATTGACTCATAAACACATTCATAAATTCTAAATATTAAATTATATTAAAATAACAAAAATCTTAAATATTTTTTTATCTTTAAATGTATTTGGATTGTAATGCATTTTTGTAATTTTAAACTGTATTTGGAATTTAACATAATTTTAAATTGTATTTAGATTAAACTTTATTTAAATGTTAATTAAAAAAGTTTGTAATTGTTTTGGAATTGAATAAAAAAAACTCATTTAACCCATCATGATAGATCAAATCGAATTCAAAGTTTTTGAATTTATTAATAAATAAGCCTCATTAGAATTAAATGATCAATTCCGTAATGAATCGAATCAAATTACTAGTTTAGAGAAAATATTATTTAACTCAATTTAAAAACAATAAAACTAAACTATTAATATAGAATAATTTAGTGCACTACTGTGAGCATTCTTGAAACCATCTCATCTATTCTTATAGATGATTTTTTTATGTGTAAAATAAAGTACAAGTTGTAAAATTTGTTTCTTAAAAATATTAAGAAAGTGTGTCAATGATTATTTCAAACTAATTTAGCTGAAGTTAAAATTATCTAGTATAAATGATATGAAACTATTTTTACAGTTTGTTGGAAGTCTTACATCAATTAAAAATAAAATTAATTTATAATATATAAATGAATGTAAACCTTATCTTACAAATTTAAAACCGTTTTGTAAGTAGAGTTAGACTTAATTCACTTCTTAACACGGTTAAGATTAATTTGGTTTAGTTTTTTTTTCTAATGAAACTATGAACAACCCTATCCAATGGAATCTTTTCTAAGAAGAATATGTATGAAGAATTTAGTTTAATATTATTTTTATAAACTGATATTCAATGTTAATAACAAGTTGTGTTTGACTAAGTTTTCATATAACAAAATATTTTGAATTTTTGATGAACTCGTTCCTTCTAACCAAAGAGTTTAAGTTTTCCTAAACAGCAATTAGTGTAATGTGGCCCCAGAATTTGAATGATCAACTTTCAATGACACATTATCATCTTCTTCCATTTCCAAGTTTTTTTTAAGGATGTGGCACAATTTTCTACCTTGTAAATTGGGTACCAACCCTTGTGTCTTTGTCCTAGGAATGGCCCATTTATTTTGGACTGATCACCTAATAGAGTTTGATTTGTGTGGCCAATACATGAATTATGTGTTGTACAATTAATTCGTGATACTCAGCTTTTGTGGTGGAAAATATATTCAGAGCTCAAAAGGAAAAGTGTGGTATTTATGGATTACAACTTGTTCTTTAAATAGAAGTTAATTATAAGTGTAAAATTGGACTTCACCCATGATTTACGTTATGGAAAATGAGGTTGGAATTTTCTAAAGGAAAACATTTCAATAATACAGATTAAGTCGTGTATTTATACATTTTTAATTACACATATGTCTATTATAATAATTGTTTTTCAGATATTTAGTAATAATTGTAAGGGATTGAACCCTTATAATATACGACCATAATAATAATAATATGTATTAATATTATTATTGTTTATCTTAATCGCTATGACCATAATAATAACAATTTTTTTATAAATAAATGTTAAATGGTTAATATTTTCTTGATGGAGTCGTTCATTAGTAAAAAAAGCGTTTACTGACGCGCCATATATGCTTCTATTACTGCGAAACCAAAGCGTATAAGTACACGGTGGCATTACTGTAAATATAGAAACCTTATACGCCTCGGTTAAATACCAACCGATGCATATTAGCTATATTGCTTCAGTTAAATGGAGCAATCGATGTCTATAAAGTCTACTGTCACATCCATCAACAATCAAACTTCCTTCTGACAACTTTATAGAATGCTTTTTCTGCTTCGGTTCACCTTATCCGAGGCATATACTTTCTTGCTTCGGTTTTCCACAGACCTGAGGCATATACCCTCTGCCAAAATCCAACTATATTGCCTCGGTTTGGCGCCCACATGATGTCGTACGGTATAGGCACCTGTTTTTCCGTATAACCGAAGCGGTAGCTCTTTTGTAGGTTCAAATTCAAATTTCACTATTTATCTTCCTTGCCCTCGTTTCTTCTTTTCTCTCTCGCACTTTCTTCATCTCCGCTAGTGCTCCCTGATATCGCCGTCGCTGCCTCCGGTGATTTCTCCAAGGAGTCGATGGTGCCTCCACTTCTCTCGAGCTAAGGGTTGTGCACTTCCTCCATTTCGTTCTCTGCCCCAAAATGAACTCTTCTTCCACACGCTTCTTTCCCCATTTTGTTCTCCTCTCTGCCCCAAAATGAAGCACTTCACGCTTCTTCCACTCGCTACTTCGACCACAACAGCCGCCTCTCCTAACTCTGCCAAAACCCGCCCCTCTCGCAAGCACAAACACTCCAAAGAGAATGACCCTCGCTCCGATCCCAATCTCGTCGTTCCTTCCCCTGCTAAGTTCAAGAGTCCCTTGCCTCCGAGACCCCCCGCTTCCAACCCTCTCAAGCGAAAGCTCGCCGTGGCTGCCGATGCCCTAACCGACAATTCCCTCCCCGCATCCTCCGATTCCAGCGTCAAGGTTGCTTTCACCTATTACTCTTTTTTATCTGACTTCCTTTTCTCGCTTCTTGCCTTTTTTGCAGGCTATTGTGAGGATGAGGCCTTTCTCGCTTATGGGTTTTCTTCTTCTTCTCCTTCATCCTGGTTTGAATCCACGAATGCTGGTGGCACGAGGAGGCGACAACGACATTTCGGGTGGAGGCTCGTCGTCGAGCAAGGAGGCGTCCTTTCCTTCCTTGTTCCTGGTTCGTTCACGCATGGAGGGGAAGCGATTTGGAGGCACCGTGGTCACGACAAAGCGTCTCCGCGGCGCAAGGGAGTTTCATTCTTCAATGACTTAGTCGCTGTTGGTGCAGGTTTGGGGACTTCGCGAGTGTTGATGCAGGTTTGGGGTTGTTGGTCATTCAATTTGGGGGTTAGGAATTTGAATGGGGTTTATTCTTCTTTTCAACCTTCTATGCATTGTTGCATTGACCTATTTGAATGGTAACATAAATGAATGGAATTTTCAACATTGCCTAACCATTTTAATCAAACAAAGTTTTCATCTATTGGTGATTCAAAAACATTCATCACAAATGAAGATGACAAGAACAATGAAGGTATTTCTTGCTATTGGATATTTCTGTGAAAGAGAATTTGAGTGGATTTTCTTGTGCAATCATTTCAAGAATTTGAGTACATTTTCTAGCATAGGAGCAAACTAAGCATACTGACAAGCAACTCAGCTATCAGTGCAACTGTTTTCTTGAGGTTGATTAACTCTAAATTATTTCTTCCCTTTTAGAGACCTCTTCCCTCTCTATTGAAGACCTCTTCCCTGTTCGAGACCTGTTTAACCTTGTCAATAAAGGCTGACGAAAGAAAAAAAGAAGACCCTACTGCCTCGGTTCAGGTTCCAAGCAAGGCAGTAGAGGTTGACATATTGCCTCGGTTCAAAATGAACCGAAGCGAAATCGTCCATCTTTTTGTCTCGGTTCATAACCGAGGCATAAAAGTCTAGACTTTTTGCCTCGTCTGTATATGTCTCGGTTCAAGAATTGCTGCCAAAGGACGAAAACAACAACTGTCGTTTCTCCTTACTAAACTAGTGGTTCCTTCTAACCTACCAAAGAGTTTAAGTTTTTCTAAACAACAATTAATATAATGTGGCCCTAGAATTTGAATGACCAACTTTCAATAATGACGACATTATATCATCTTCTATTTCCAAGTTTTTATTTATTTAGGACGTGGCACAGTTTTGTACCATGTAAATTGGGTCTACCCTCTCGTGTGTCTTTGTCCTTAGGAATGATCAAAGATGTTTATTGTTTTCCTTGATGGATAAAAGTCATACATTCATTTTAATAGAGTTTGATTTGTGGGGCCAATACATGAATTATGTGTTTTACAATTTATAAATTATAATAAAAAATGGAACCTGTCAAGGTTGAACGTAGGACTGAACCTTCCTGAAAGTTCTCAAAATAAAAGAAATGCCTTTAGAAATTATTATGGAATTTCGTACTCTTGTTGCAAAACCTGGTAATAGAAATGTCGAGGCCGAGCGCACGTCTACACGTTTGGTTCCTCGTGGTTTCATGGGGATGTCGCTCGGCCCCACGGTGGGCGCCAAAATATTTCGGTTGAATTTGTGAGACCGAGACACTAACCTTCAACTTGTGTGCTCCACCTTTGATCTTCCATCCTCTCAAAGAACGCGGTTCATTCTGGTGGGTGGTTGACCTGCAAAAGACACTCCGACGCTCAAGTTAGATATGTTTCATAAAGAGGTCTATATTTTATTATTACAGAGCCAGGGTCTTTACCTGTACATTAACCCTATATTCATAGGACTTACAACAATTAAGCATATTTGATATGACAATAAATCCAATAATACTTGCTAATATACCTGCTAACTGTCCATTAATATCATATTCTTGTGCAATATGACCTGTCAATCAGTCATAAATAGCGTATATTCGCATTTAATATGACCATTAAACGTATTAATTGGTCATTAATGATATTTACCTTTTCTGATTAATGTTTGTCTGACAGTCGGTCGGTTGCTTGTTTTGGTTTCGGATTCTCCTTAGCCGATCAATCACCGGGTATAGTACATTATCCATTGGAATATTCTTGTGTTTGAATCTCAAATTATTGTGACTTAGGGTTGTTTGAAAGAACGTTGCAGAAAGGGAAACAAAGCAAGAAGGTAAAGGGTTGTTGAGGTGTTTGAAATTGTGTTTGGCATGCTCTTTGGCTATTAAAGTGGTGGATGGTGCCTTGGAGTTTATCAGCTTCATTGGGATCATTGGAGACTTGGCCTTCAATATTGTTTTCTCTCATGACATCCCAACGAGTAATGCTCCCAACAACATGGTACTGTGCTTTTATCACTATTTTAGTATTCAAAATGATCAAGTCTTGTATACATAATCAGAATCACAAATTTATCTTATAGTATCTTTAAATTAAAAATAATATACACTCATCTTTTCTATTATATGTAAATTCTAAATATAATCGATATAGAAAGTCTTACTTTTTTTTTGTTATAAAATTGTTATCACTCTAGTTTACACTTTTATGTCAATTCTAAATATAATCTACATATAAAGTCTTTTTCTTTATTACAAAATTGTCATAATTTTCACTTGCAAATCCAAAACACTCCATGTATACAATTTTCTTGAAAAACCCAAAAAAGACGAAAGATGAAATTACTTTATTCAAAATTATAATTAAATAAAATTATAGACCTTAATGTCAAGAGTTTTCAATTTTCAAACAGATAAAAAATTAAGTCAAAGATACAAAGAAAATAAAAAGGTTAACTTAAGAAAAAATTTAAAGAAATAATAATTGTTATAAAATGAAACTCAATTAATAAAAAATCTATGTATAATTAAACTTGTTATGAATAAAATAATTAAATATCATTATTAAAACATTACTAATCTTACTCTATTTTTTAGGTACTTAAATTATGTAAAATTTATTTTAAAAATAACGTGAGTAGTATTATTCATGAAAGAAGCTTTTACTGATAATATTTAAGATTTAATAATAATTATATTTCTGATGTGAAGTGAATGACGCAATTAATCTTTATTATATAATTTACTTGTTAATATTAATGTTAATCCGTAAATGTAAATATTTAAATTATGCAATATTACTTCAGTGAAATAAATGCAGTGATCTTAATTTATGAAAATTATTTTTAAATTATTTTATATTTGATCAATTATTTGCTTAAATTATTAATTATAATAAATAAGTAAAACAGTTTATCAAGATATTACCTTTTATTTATTTATTTATTAAGCATTCATTTCATAATTTATTTTTTAAGGATTAATATTTATGCATGAACTAAATGATTTATAAATTATTTTGTCAAATCTTAAAATAATATAAAAATAAAAATTGTATATATTTTAAAATTATTTTATGAAAATTAATGTCAACTTTTTGTAAAATGATAACCGGCAATATTTATAAATTCATTTTCGCAAGAAAAAATTGAGATTTTTTTTCAGTAAATTAGTTGTGAATTTCAAATTAGAAAAAAAAAATATTTCAAAATTTAAATCTACAATTAAAAATACTTATTATTTTCAAGTGCCTTATTACACGAGAGAATTTTCTAAGAAATTTTTTCTCATGAAAATTTCCTGTAAATTTTCCTGTTTTCTACAATAAATTTTATGGAAAATATTTACGAATTTTATAAAAGAATTAAGTATCCACAGGTAAATTATTTTAAAGTTAAAATTTTCGAAAAAAAAAATCTTACAAATTTTATAAAAAGATTCGTGAAATATAAAAATATTCAGTAAAGTATATAATAAAAATGAATTAATTATTTCTACATAGATTAATTATGCCTTGGTGCATAGGATTAGACCACTTACCTGTTTGAATGAATCAAAATCTTGAAAAGAAATAAATATTCAAGGGATGTTTCAACTGTGATCGATATTGATTTTGATTTAGTAATACACAATTTCCTTTTTCGTTTTTCTGTTGTTTTTCCTTCTTTTTTTTCCAAACGGTTCACCTTTTCATTCCCATAACTTACAATTTTACAGGCAGTTTAATTTAGTTTTCTCTCACGGTGCAAAATAAAATTTTAGGTATTTTACTGTAAAATATTTAAAAGTGAATAGTGAAAATACAATTGTAATGGCGTTTATAATTAAATATTGAAGTGTATAATTAAATATTTTAAATATATTGTTATAGTAAAAGAGAATATGAGATGAAAGATTTCATGGCTTCTTATTTTCTTTCATAAAATCTTTATTTCTGTAACTTAAGTAATGAGATTTAAAAATATTGTAAGGTTAAAAGTTCAAAGTATAAATAGAAATTTTATAAGGGGAGTTTCATTATTTCAAGTCACATATTTATTTAAAAACAGTTCTTTTAGAGCTCATCCTTTTTTTCTAGATATTCTACTTGTTAGGTTATTTGTTTGAGGATCAAAGGGTGTCAAAGTGATTAGTGCAGCAATGTTTTTAATATAGTTCATCAGTTTTCTTAAAGGAGTAAGTTAGTTTATACTCTTTTTTGAGTTATAAGTATCTTCCATGCATGTGAGTTTTGGTCTGTCACATGTGTCTTATGAGTTTTCTAGTATATTCTTTGTTGATTAGTGGTTTTAACCGTATATTTTGATCATGATTTCAAGGTTGGTAGATGCAGATAGAACTCTTTGAACTAAGGAAGCAGTTTTAGCTCCTTTCGAGATGTTTAAGCTCCTATCAGCTAAGGGGAGCTAAATAACTTGTTTTTAAATTTCTAGTCACTTGATAATCTGAATTCGTATGTGAAATTTTATGGAACCATTATTGAATTTATGTGAATTTTGTGATAGTGTATTGTATGACATGACAAATTGATGGTTTGATGTCATGAATCTTGGATGTAGATAGCTTGTTGAATTGAAACTAGTTTGGATGAGCTAAACATGACAGAAAATCTATTTTTGGGTTGTTTTTTTTGTGTTTTGGCAATAGGTTAGAATGATGGTGAGAAATTGGTTTAGAATGGGTTGATTTTTATATTTAAATTGGGGGTTTTGACAAGTAAATTTCTAGAGGAATTGAATTGAGGAGAAACCTGATGTTTGGGGATTGTTTTTGAGTTATTTGTAGTTGTTTAACAGCTTAGATTACAAAAATCTAGTTTGTAACATATATATTTTGAGTTGTGAGCATTTGAGTTGTTAATTTGAAATAATGCATCTTAATTATAGCCAAATAAGAAAAATGGTAATAAATTTTGGATATAAATATGTTCTTAAATCATTTTTAATGTCAAGGATACCCTTTTGGTAATTTAGATGGGTCTTAGGTGCAACCAAATTCAAGTTGTTTCACCACACACGGGACAAGTCCTCCATGAGCCAGACATCAATACATGTATCCAGATGGTCGAGTCTAGAAATGATATGATTATTCTTGTATTCCTTGATTTATATTATGAATGTGATATTATTGTTTTAAAACGTATGAATGATCTTTTGGTATTTTCACTTACCCTTTTGTCTTTGCCTATTCGTGTGTGTGTTTGTTTTCTCTTTTTGCAATGATCACCTTAATGGTGTGAGCTTAGTGGATGTCTTTGGTGACCAGGAGTTAGTTGGTGGCGGAGTTAAAATTTAGAGTAGGACGTTTTGTTGTTCTCTTTTTGTTTTGTAAAGTCTATATTACATTTTTGGTTCGGTCTAATATATTTTCTTGTAATGTAGTACAATATATATATATATATATAGTTGGTACATTTTAACATTGTGTACAGGATTTTAGTAGACAAAAATATCCTCATATAGTATGGATTCTAAGTTTTAAGGTCAAGGGTATTTGAATAATTTTCATTCTTAAAACTAAAAAAAAAAACAAGAAACCCTCAAACCTTTACTCACCTTCCTCATTCCTCTCAACCCTTTCTCTTTCATCTTTCTCACTTCAACCTATCCTCTATCATCCCTACTGTAGTCCCAACGGAAAAAAAAATCAGAAACACTCACCTAACCCTAATTCACCTTCCTCACTTATTCAATTTGTTTCTCTCTCATCTCCATCCTCTCTCACATCCACACACAACAACCCGCGATACCGCAATTTGTTGCTCTTACTCTGTTTGTTCATTTTTTTTTCAATTTAATAACAAACTAATTGATGATGTTGATGTTGATGTTGACTTTTGATTGGAGGGTTGTGTCATATCTTTTCCTTTCTGATTGTAATTAAATTTGTAAAAACCTAAAATCTACAACAATTTCAAAACTAAAAAAAAAACAAGAACTCCGCACGAAAAAATGTTAGCATCAACAATAATAGTTGCAAAGCATTTAGTTTCTTAATACCTATTTTGATAAAATCATAGAAATGAAAGGAGTAGAAGTTAAACTATGGGCGTGATGGTAACAATTTATTAAGTTTAAATTGCAATTTAAAATTCAGTGCGTTTTGTTTTTCTTAATTTCACTTCTACGGCAAATGATAAATCAGAATGACAACATCATGTTTATATTGACCAAACAAGTTGGATATGTGAATTGTTTAAAATAAACTTACATGATGTGATTTACTTTGGAATGTAGTTTTTTGGTCCAATTGAGAGCTAACAAGTTCATTATGACTAGTTTACTAATTTCTGGTTGATTTTTAATTAGTTGGTATATCAATGCATTTCTTCTTGAAAACTATTCAATATTCTGCAATCTGCTCAAATCTAGAAGATGTGTAATTTGTTAGAATATTTTTATTCCTTTTACAAAAATGAAATGAAAATATGCTTATCAATACAAAACATTCATGAGGAAACTAGCACTAATCTCTTTTTTGAATAAGGGGACAGAGTCAACAACAATTTTCTCTGTTCATAATTCTCTTCAATAATTTGTTCCGGTTAAATCATTCAGTACAATGTGTAGGAGCTTCATTTTTTTTTTGCTGTGTTTTGACGTTGGTTATATGTAGGAAGGTGAAAAGTATATTCCATTTTCTGGACAATGACTTACTCCTTCCGAAATCCCCTTTTCACACAACGGTTTTTCTCTTTTGGAAAATATTTCCAAACAACTTAATAGTCAAAATATGAAATCTCCCTCGAGATAAACTACTAATTCTAAAATTTAAAAATGAAATTTAATAATAATAATCAGAAGGGAAAAGATATAACACAACCCTCTAGACGAGTGTTTCTGATTTTTTCCGTTGGGGCTAAGTAGGGATGATAGAGAAAATGTTGGATTGAGAGAGATGAAAGAGAAAATGTTGGATTGAGAGAGATGAAAGAGAAAATGTTGAGAGAAACGAGGGAGGTGAGTAAGGGTTTCGAGGTTTCTAAATTTTTTTAGTATTGAGAATGAAAATTATTCAAATACCATTGACCTTAAAACTTAGAATCCATAATATAAGAGAATATTTTTATTTACTAAAACCCGTTACACATTGCTAATTAATATATATATATATATATATATATATATATATATATATATATAAGTATATTTTGCTATTATATGTTACTTTTGGGATAATTGTAATAATAACTTATATGTTTTTCTTCAATCCAATTGTTTTTTTTATTAAAATTGTAATATATTCTATAGTAATTAAACACTATGATGTTACAATATTAATATTTTTTATAATATTTAATTGATTAGTTAATATTATCAAATTAATTAAAATAAATATTATGTTAAATTATTTATTATAACTTAATTTGTAAAAATTAAAAATAACTTAATTTGTAAACATTAAAATTTAAATTATAATATTAGTATATATTTAAATTTATAAATAATATAAAAAAATTGATTTTTTTAAATTTTTTTATTTTTCTTTTTAATTTATTTTTTAAAAAATAAAGTAGCATATTAGCTCGTTTTGATTTTGATATGTTAATTTGACAAGTTAAGCAAAATTGATCAAAATCAGTTAATTAGTTGAAAAAATTAACTCATGATAACTTAACAAATCGACCCCCCCGTAACTCCTTTATATCTCTATTTGTGCACATATAATTTGTTTATTTTACACTTCAATAAATATTAATATTACAAATTTTTTTAATTATTGAGAAAATTTCTCAATTTAAGCAAGCACATATTTTCGTCAAACTTAATATTTCTAGAATATAAAATATTTAATCTCAATTTAAACACTACTAAAAAAATTCAATTCCTAATAAGATGAATGAAAAAGTGAAAAAGAATTTTAAAAGAAAAAAAAAACAAAAATAGACGTAAGTTTCATATAATTAAAATTGGTATTTATTATAAGAAAAACATAACTAAAATATTTATTACTTTTAAAATTCTGATTTATTTAAACGATCTAAAAATGATAGAAGAAGATGTTGCATCCATGCAGACATAGAGTTAGTAGTATTTAATTGATGGAGGAAGATAATTATTCATTTACCAGAATATGTGACAAGGAGGCTGTGAACGTCATACAAAAAACTTTTAAGTAGGATCCATTTTTATGGTATTGGGACTACCTCGTCGTACGTTCAATAAATTAGAGTTGTTGAACTACTAATCAACAAACTAAATAATGAAAATGGAACTATTTAAAAAGAAAACTATTAATGTAATGTGGCCTCAGAATTTGAATGATTAACTTTCAATGACGACATCATATCATCTTCCATTTCCAAGTTTTTTTTTTTGTTTTTTTTTATTTAGGATGTGCCACAGTTTTCTACCATCTAAATTGGGTGTGTCTTTGTCCTGTAGGAATGGTCAGAGATGTTTATTGTTTACCTTTTATGGATAAAATTTATACATTCATTTTAATAGATTTGATTTGTGGGGCCAATACATGAATTAATTCGTGATACTCGTTCTTGTGGTAGAGGATATATTCAGTGCTCAAAAGGAAAAGTGTGGCATTTATGGATTACAACTTGTTCTTTAAATAGAAGAAAGGAAAATCTTATTTGGACAACAAAATTTTGACACAGATTTAACAACGCTACGTGTCAGCTCTTGATTGGCCAAATAAATTGAAAATAAAACAGAGAAAGGGTTACGGGACGAGGGGTATTTTGGGATTTCGAGGTTAAAATTTGAAGAATTGGGTTTCGCGGTTTAGGGTGGGAAAGACGTTCGTTCAACCCTTGTCGCTCTCTCGCTCTCTCGCTCTCTCGTTAAAATTTAAAGAATTGGGTTTGGGCGGTTTCGGGTGGGAAAGAAGTTCGTTCAACCCTTCCATATTGTGTCTCGCTCTCTCGCTCTGTCGTTTGTCTTCGAAGCTTCCATCTTCGCTGTCGTTGTCTCGCTCTCTCGTTCTATCATTTTTACTTTGTGTTAATCTCACTTATAATGACAACTGATGAGGGGTCACCCCACACTCCTTGGACACACATCACATCACCAACCACCCTCTCCCACCACTGAAACACCTGGACCAGCCTCAGACAGGTGCAGAACTGCCTAAAACTGAGCTTTTTTTCCAATGGTGACCCCTGTTCACCTGGCTGACTACCTGTGTTGGACTTTATGTACAAAATCCAATTTTCTCAATCGTTTACCAGGATTCTGTAAACGATTACCAGACCATTTTTTCAACACTCTAACTCATCCCTTGCACTACTTCGTCCCCTACTCATGGGTCACTCCACACTTCTTGCGTTTACATCAATGACCAACACCCATCTCCCCACTCAGAATTTGATCAACTCCTTCCCATTAATTACCATTAATTTTACTGAAAATGGTCTCGTACTTTTCAAATTCTTATTATAATGCTTTTGTCATTATAAGTGAGATTAACACAAAGTAAAAATGATAGAGCGAGAGAGCGAGACAACGACAGCGAAGATGGAAGCTTCGAAGACGAACGCACACAGAACAAAGTGAAACGCCACGAAACGCGACCTTCGACCTTCCAAGAGAACGCACCTTCGTTTCCAATGGAACAGAGAAAGGGCTATTTTCGGAATTTCAGTAAAAATAAGGGTTACGGACTTCCGTTTCGTAGGTTTTAAAAAAATTTTATTTTTAAAACAAACCAATCAAACAAAGACACGTGACGTTGTCAAAACAATGTTAAATATGCGTTGTTGGAATATCGCGGTCCTAATTATAAGTGTAAAATTGGACCACTCCAACGTGTTTTCTAGCATATCAATTGCCAATTGCATACTTCTCAAAACAATGCATTCCTCCGGTATCTATTATTTCATAATTTAAATATTTTATTTAAAATTGCTAATGCATTATTCATAGCTTAATTACATCATTCAATTGTTTTAATAACCTCACTATATATTTTTAATTATTTTTTTTCTTATAATAGTAATAATTTTAAGGGATCTACGTTGCACCCTGATGTACACGTATGCAGGCCATAATAATAATATGTATTAATATTGATGACTACCACTGAAAGCTTATCTTAATCAATGGCCATGAGTTTGGTTTCGTGTGAGTGACGGCTACCATTCAAAATCTTAAACAGTTTTCTTTGTTAACGCATGGTTATTAATAGAGAGCAATTTTGAGAGCATGAAAATGTTAACAAAAACCAGCAATGAACACTCCTTCTAAGCTTCTACCTTTATTCTTTGCCCTTATTCTCTTCCTCATTCTCTCAATATCCCTTCTCAACACTCACTTCTCTCTCTTCACCGCCATTAAAATCATTTGCAGAAGAACCTATAAAACCTCTCATGGCCTCGCTACAACTTCCAACCAAAGAGACAGAAATATAGATCACTCGTCTTCCATTTCTAGAGCAATATCCCCTAATATAAGCGAGTGCTTTCCTGCTGGATTACCTTCTAATGCAATAACAGGTACCGATTGTTGTCCTTCTAAACCGTCTTTCTCCAAGTTGATAGATTTCAAAGATTTTGCTTCTCCCAATGCCACACTGCGAGTCAGAAGACCATTTCACTTGCTGGATGAAGAATACATAGCCAAATTTGAAAAGGGCATTGCACTCATGAAAGCCCTCCCTGATGATGACCCACGTAGCTTTATTCAACAAGCTAAGGTTCATTGCGCTTATTGCAACGGAGCTTATCACCTTTATCACCCTTTTCAAGACACCAAACTCGACATTCACAGATCTTGGTTTTTCTTTCCCTTCCATCGTTGGTACATATACTTCTTCGAACGAATTTTAGGGAACTTAATTGGTGACCCTGAATTTGCTTTACCATTTTGGAATTGGGATTCTATAGAGGCAATGCACATGCCGTCTTGTTTCACAAACCCGAACTCCTCACTTTTTCACGAACTCCGAAACCAGAAACACTTGCCACCCCACGTGGTTGACCTGAACTATGCAGTTGGCAATGTCGACGTCCCTTCTCATCAACAGGTTTTGTATAATTTAGCCACCATGTACAAGCAAATGGTGCTGGCAAGCACCACAGAATTGTTCATGGGAAGCCCTTTTCGACTAGGGGATAACCCTCGTCCTGGTATTGGTTCTGTGGAGGCTGCTCCACATAACACTGTTCATACATGGGTTGGTGGAGCTGATACTCCACACCATGAGGACATGGGAACGTTCTACACAGCTGCTAGAGACCCCATTTTCTATGGTCATCACTCGAACTTGGATCGAATGTGGGCGATATGGAAAACACTGGGAGAAGGAAGAAGGGAGTATAGTGATCAAGATTGGTTAGATTCTGAGTTTTTCTTCTACGATGAGAATGCTGATTTTGTTCGTGTTAAGGTAAGAGATTGCATTGATACTAAAAACTTGGGGTACGTGTACCAAGATGTCGATCTTGCATGGTTGCGTACGCCACCCACATCACGAAAAAGTAAGCTACTGAGACAAAAAAAGAAGGCTCAAGTTTTGAGTTGGAAGCCCAGAAAACTTCCTTTGGTTTTGGATTCCATAACAAGTGTAATTGTTAAGAGGCCGAAGAAATTAAGGAGCAGGGAAGAGAAGGAAGAAGAGGAAGAGGTTTTAGTGATAGAAGGGATTGAGTTTGGAAGTGATAAATACGTTAAGTTTGATGTTCATGTTGATGATGATGAAGAGCGGTTGAGTGGTCCAGATGAGACAGAATTTGTGGGAAGTTTTGTGCATCTGTACCATGGACATGGCCATAACATCAGCACCGGCTTTAAAGTAGGGTTATCGAAAGTTCTGGAGAATTTAGAAGCTGAAGAAGACGATGATGTGCTTGTTACTTTGGTACCTCGGGTGGGAAAAGGAGAAGTAACCCTAGGAAACATCAAAATTGAATTTATTCCAAGAGAGCCAAAGGATTAATTAAATTTCAAATCTTCGTAAGTTTAGGTATTTTTAAGTGAATTTGTGTTAAAAAATTTATTTATTAAAAATTTAAAATTCTTATACTTGTTAATTAAGTTTTTATTATTTAATTTTTTTATTAATTGGGTGACCTTAATATTTTTTCTTGTTGTTTTGTTTACTTGTTGTTGTTTATATATATATATATATATATATATATATATATATATATATATATATATATATATATATATATATATATATAACTATTATTAAATGTGTTAGGGTCATTATATTTTATTAGCCAACTTTATATTTTTGGTGAAGGTTATATTTATCATGAAAAATATATTGTGTAGAGGTCAACAATACTTTTAATTTGTTAAGGGCCAAATTATAATTATTGAAACTAAAGAATATTAACCGTCAAAGATTATTTAAAGGGTCATGGTTCCATCTGTGAGCATACAGTATCATTCTTGTTTTTTTCTCTTCATCCCTGAAGAGGAAAAAGAACTAAAGATGCTCTACAGAGCAAAGATCAGAGACCAACTTAGATTACTTATTCATTGTTCCCCATATCTAATCATGTATGCTTCCGCTTTATTATTCTAAGGTATTGAAACTGCTTTGATTAAAGAATCTATTACTAGTTAATCGTTAATCGTTAATCTTTAATCTTTCAATCATAAATTCTAACATGTTTTTGGATAGTTATAATAAAATTTAGTATCATTCAAATTATATTTGGAAGCTTTTAAAATGAACCGGCATCCTGCGTGACTTGTCCATATCACGGTTTAATATCTCAATAGGTCCCTATTTTCGTCCAGAATTTCAGATAGGTCCCTTTATTTTTTGACGTTTCAATTGGATCCTTATTTTTGTTAATTTGATACAAATAAATCCTTTCCGTCAATTTCATCAAACGACGTTAATGAATGTGTGACGTGGTCTGGTGACACTGCATTTTTAATACATGTATCAATAAAAACGTGTGTGAATGCGATTTTTTAAAATTTAGAATTAAAGAATTAAGTAAATATATTATAATTTTTGCTGAAATTAATTAAAGAAAGGGCAAAGATGGAAAATGATATTATTCTTTATGTTGAAACATCCATTTTCTCTGCAATTGGGAAATCAAGAGGAAGAAAGTGAAGACGAAGGTGATGGTAACGAATATGACAACTCTTCTAATATTGCAACTAAAGGCTGTGGGTTGTTACCTATATTACATATGAGGAATTCATTGTGCTTAATGAATCCTGTGGCTGCGATGAAAATGAAAAACCAGGCTTCCTTGCCTTCAGCCAGTGAGGTTGTGAAACCTAACAAAACTTCTCATATTAGATCTTTTAGCCCAATTCCAGCTGTAAAGAAGGTGAGAAAAATGGACCAATTTTTCACCCTTCAACCCTGAATCAGCAAGCTCAAGTGGTTTTTTTTGACATATTTACTTACAATCATGAATATTTTCTGCAGGCTTGGGATGCAATTCACAGGAACAAATCAAGCTCCAGGGCACCGTCACCTGACAAGCAAGAGGGTAAAAAGAAATCTATTCTGGTGAATTACTTCCAAGTAGACTCTCTCCCTTCCGTCGCTCAACAGCAGCTGCTACTGGTATATCTCCCTCTCGAAGACCTCAATCTCCCTTTTGCGGCGTGAAGTTGCTTGGTGATTCTAGAGAAGCTGAAAATTACAAGTTTGACAAGGTTAAATTCCACAATGGTGTGCTTGGAAATGTTCAAGATGTGCAGTCCCTGGGAAACAAAAAAACTTCGTATTCAGGTAGTCTCACACTTGAAAAGACATTAGTTGCAAGGGACATTAGTTGAAGATTCAAATATCAATACCCAACAAATTGTTTTAGTTCATGATTCGGGAAAGCATAGTTCTGATTCTATCGTAAAATTATGGTACAAGAGCCCTAAAATACAAAATTCCCCCAATTTGATTTTGATTTCCCACTTGCAGTGACAATGGATGTTTCAGTAAAAAAGAACAATACCATTTTCCATCTTTGCACTCTCTTTAATTAATTTCAGCAAAAATTATAATATATTTACTTAATTCTTTAATTCTAAATTTTAAAAAATCGCATTCACACACGTTTTTATTGACACGTGTATTAAAAATACACTGTCACCAAGCCACATCACACACTCATTAATGTTGTTTGATGAAATTGACGGAAAGGATTTATTTGGATCAAATTAACAAAAATAAGGACCCAATTGAGACATAAAAAATAAAGGGACCTATTTGAAATTCTGGACGAAAATAAAGACCAATTGAGACATTAAACCTCCATGTCACACCCACAGCTATACCCATCACCTTCTGAAAAAATGTTCAACCTATTGAAAGGTTTGTTAATAATTTTGTGGATAAGGTTATTATTTAATCATAAATATTTTTATTTTTTATCTTTAACATATGTATTTAAACTGAAATATATATATTTTAAGTATAAAACTAGAATTAATAATAATAATAACTGTTAAATAACAAGTAACACAATTAAAATCTCTAATAAATAATAATTTTTATGAAAATTTTAAATTTACCTTAAATTTAAAATGCCAATATAAAGTAAAGTCTATATCAACTGTAAATTTGTTTTATTTTTACTTAATATAAAATCCTCAAGCATAATAAATAGGATCAAAATAAAAATTTCCTCACAGTTGAGTAATGATTCAAGATCACACGCTGCCCGTAGCTGTGGCGGATCTTAAGCCATGTGAGGGAGCTTTCGTCTCTTAATTTTGGTCTCAATAAATATATATATATATATATATATATATATATATATATATATATATATATATATATAAGAATAATTATTTAAAAAAAAGTTTTGACACATTGAGTTTTGATTCTGAAACCAAAATATATCTAGGTAAGAATTAGAATTGAAGCATATATTCTTAAAATTAATCATATTTTTAAATAAAAAAATGAAATATACTTTAGTTTTTATAAAATTAAATAATTTTAAATTAGTAAAAGTATTATATTTTGGTTGTTACTAGAACCGAAACCAAATATCTTAAAATTAAATAATATTTCTAAATTAGATAGAGTATTAGGTTTTGCTTATCATAACTAAGCTCAATACTCCTTTTATGCTTTAATTATGATTATAATTGAAGAAATGTAGATGTTTTCTTTTAAATATTTTTTTTCTTAAAAAGTGTTACGTTTAGATTATGACCAACTAATCTCTATATGTTTTGGTTTTGGTTATAACCAAAGTCTATTGCAAACATTTTTTATTTTATTTTTTGTTTTTTGTTACATATTAAACTTGCACAAAATACTACATTATCAACACATAAACAACACAATATATTTATCACATCCATATTAAGCTAGAATCCACATAAACAACACAATTTATTTATCACATCCATATTAAGCTAGAATCCACATAAAAGTAAATGTGTTAAATGTTACATTTGTACTAAATTCTTAAGAATATGTTATCCTTACAAGAGGTAAATGTGTTAAATACCATTGTACATTTGTATCATGTATTTTGCACAATATATCATTAAATACTTAATAGAATTATTAGAAATTAGTGTTAGACTCTTGAACTTCTACACAAAAAAACAATAATTTCAATTAGTATATAAAAAGACAGTTATAAAGTTTTTATTCAATACAATTATTACCATTTCCGAACTAGTTGTAATACGAGCATGAATAATTGTTGTAATCCATTGCATTACATAGTAATTGCACTCACATGAGCCGATTTATTTATTACACTACAATATATCAACATAATTATAAATAATCGATGAACACAAGGAATCAAACAATTATAAATATATGAACCAAAATATCAAACATGGAAAGATTACCATGTGAGCTTTTTTTTCCTTAATAGTTGATTTTCGTAACAACCTATTATATCCTGCAGTTGAACTATAAAAAAAGAATGTTTTAGGATACACTTATATACCAAATAAAGTTCATAATATTGAGGTTCTTACCAATGTATTACTTGTTTGAGATGGTTAGGGAGAGACTTGTGCAAGGAGTAAAACCACACAACAATGTTGTCGTTCAGGAAAATCATAAGTAGTTACCACTGATGTCTGAATTGAAAATAACTTAATTATTATACCCTAAAATGAGTGATTATAATTACAAGTCAACAAACTACACTTATGTAGCAATAAAAGGGACAAAATACATTTGTTTCCCCTATTCAAAGCAGTTAGTGACTTATGCTTGAATATTATCAAATTTATTGCCTTCATGAGTGAGTTAGGATCTATGAACCCATTTACATCATTTAACCTATGTTGTTACTGAGACCAAACATATACTTAAACACAAAAACAATTATTTGATATAAGTAACTAGATAAATCAATTAAATATAAATAATAGTTCAAAGACAATCATAATCCATAATTGAATAAGGGTAATATTCAGTTTGTCTTTCACCGGCGCAAGCTCTAAGACATCTTTCTTATACAAGTATAGTGGGATTTCCGTGTCACTCCCAAATACACCAGAATCTCATAGAACCCACATCATCTCATTGTTTACTATGTTAGCAAACTGGTGTAATGTACCAAGAGGATCATCCACACATAGAGGAATCTTCTTGGGTTTAGGATTTTTCTCTCAATGTGATTGTAGTCACGTGGAAAACTATTTAAGTCTGAACATAAATAACATATAAACTTAAAAATTGAGTAGTGTTTTTGGGAGTCTATACTAGGAGGTAAGAAATAAAACCAACTAAATCTCTAGGCTAGACAAGGAAAGATTGAAATGCCTATGTCAGTATATACCTCATATATTGGCACATGAACTATGACCTTAACTTCATTGTCTGATAACTCGATACCATGAAGAATTGTGGCTACCTCAAATACTCTTCCAAGAGCCATTGGTGTAATCTTGTATCGTAAAACATATAGTTGACATGGACGTATGTTGTCCATGTCATCCCATGGTACGTGTGGAGGTGAATAATTCATTTTTCTGCTTCTACCTATCAAAGTCAATGTTAATGTTATTTTATTAAAGAATAATTATTTAATTAATCACTTTGTACAAAAAAGGTTCTGGTGCACGAGATACTTGTGGACGGATGTCAAAACTATCAAACTATTCCTAGAATTAACGCATAACCCTTTTAGTCATTTGCTTGGTGACTTCATCATAGAGTTGCGCTTTGACCTTCTTAGCGATTTGTTATATTACCCTTTCTTTGTACTCAACATTGTGTGTGCATTCTAATTTAACATTCTAATTTGTATAAAATCATATTATTATTTAAAGAAAAAGTATATCTTACAATTCTTTATGAGAGTAGAAAGAAATGACACGCTAGTTTAAATAATTACCATCATAGAACGTCGAATTGAATGGGGCTTCGACGTTCTACAATTGCATTTATTTACAAAAATGTCACCAGTCATTTTTAACGTTGGCTATTCAGTGGTTGGACGTTGAACGCTTGACGTTATACGTTGTTTTTGCACTAGTAATTTGTCATACAGTGTTAGAAGTGTAGGAGTTTTAAGATCGTAGATAGGCTAACTTCCACTTTTCATGACAGAATGATGGTGAAGGGGGTTATGGACAATCACCTTCAGAAGGTGGCGGCCTAGCTTCTACCTTTTCCTTCATGATCTTATCTTCAAGTTTTCTATACCCATCATGGGATAATAAGTATGGGTTTTTATTTTGAGTACTTATCCCTTATGTTTTTGTCCTATTTTCCTGTAACATATCAAATTCAAACAATAATTTAGTTCAAATTGTACATCGTTATCAATTGGTAAATGGATGATTTCAAGTAATCTAATCTTTTATCCCTTACACGTACAAATCTTAATAAATTGATGTTAACTTTTTGGCAAGTATACCAAATCGTTCCAAGTAATACAGTGAATAAGTAAAAGTATCGTTCTCCCAAGGGACTTGTGCAACACATGACAATTCTTCCTTTTATAACTCAATTAGACATCAAAGTGTACAGAAAAACACAAGAAACTCTTTTTGGTATTTTTATCAAACAGTTAGTGTGCAAGGAATTATATTTAAAAGAAACTTCGTTGGAATTGGGTTTCATGAATCATATGAATATAAAACTCTGTTCAATATTTCATTACTTCATTCAAACATTCACATCAAGGCATACTAGTCCTAATCCCTTAGCAACTAGTTCTAAATTAATATATTAAAATGCTAATCCCTTAGTCAATTTAATATACAATTTGCATTAAGTCCAATGTTAGGAATGATCAAGTTATTGAGTCTATTCCTAGATCCCAAATCACTTAAGTGCTCTATCTACGTCCATGTTCAAAGTTACTTTCCAGTAATCAGAAACATTCAAATAACATTATATTTCCATACAATGATAGTAAATTCAAGAAAGAGCATATGAACGAAGAACAATATATTGAACAGGAAAATTACATCAGAGTAAGTTCATTACATCCAATTCCAACGAAAGAAAAACTACTCCTAGTCATCTAAACGTACACATTTGAAGCAATCCCTTGCAAAAAATGGTGTCTTGATGCCTTGAAGTAGTCTCCGGAAGTTCCTGAGATGTTTTCGTTTCTTCCTTTTGTTTGGAACTTCTTTTTGAAGAGAATGTTTCTGTCGCTCTGTCACGTCTTTTAGAGCCACTTAAATTCATTAATTCGCTTAGCGCACATGTATTGGTGCGCTATGCGAATTTTGTGTAACCGCTGCCTCTCAACTGATGTTATTCGCACAGCGCACAAGTAATGGTGCGCTATGCGAATTTTCATTTCCTGGCAGTGCGAATTTTGGCTTTCGCTTTGCGAAAATTGGCTGACAGAATCTAAATAATACACCATTCCCTGTACAATATTTTACATAACAATCTACTACCTATTACAACTTTTCAATGAGGAACAACATGAATAATTACAAGATTGAGTTCATTTATAAGTATAAAAACAACTCTTTTTCACACTTATCAACTCCCCCAAACTTGAACTATTTCATGCCCTCATGAAATCACATAAGAAAATGAACATCATCACAACAGACATTTGACATTTTGATAAAATGACTCTGCACATCAGAATAATCATATGCATTCCCAAAGATTTCAAACAAGTATGACATGATGCATCACTCATAAAATCATCTGTGCATAGAATATGAACAACCAGATCAGCATTTATCATTACTCGCACTCAAGTGTTTGTCCTCTCATGACAGTAGAATTGACATAGAACTTCATTAGCTTTTGCATTTCATTTGATTCACACAATCCACACACTATTGGTTAAGTCCAAAGGTCTTTTCAGGTTAAAGCTTGGCTTGGCTAGAAAAAGAATAATGGTTTTTCTTGGATTCAAAGACACCTATTAAGAAGAGAACAACTTCAATTCCCAATCCAGTACTCAAATCCCAAAATATAGCATTCATCACATACCATTTTCTTTCACAGCTCAACCTTTTCTTTCATTTTGAGCTTTTTTTTTCATATTTTTTTTTATTGATCTTTTCTTTCCACAAACTTGAATTCCACCTTAACCTCTTTTAAAACATAATACATGTTCTCTTCTAGGGTGTAAGGTAGGATATCATCTAATAGGCTCAAGGTGGAAGGAAAAAAAATTTTCAAGGCTCAAAAAGTTCACAAATGTATCACAGTGTCTAAAGGTTGGCTATCTGGCCAAGTAGCTATATAATCAATAATAAACAGGGCCTTTTTCATCCTTAACCAAAAAGTGTGTATCTACGTAGAATCAAAATCATGCAAAAACCAATTCCATATCTAGACAACTCAATATCTCTCAATCAATATATGCTCTCAACACTCACAGATCTGATCATACATACTCACACACAAATAAAAATATATGAAGCACATTGCAACCACAGTCATATGTGTTATCATTTTCAAGAATCACATCAACTTAGTCAAGACAATGCATAACCATTAAATCACAAAGTCACATGTCTTTACAACTAACACATAGTTCAAAACATATTACAAAACATAAATAACATAACTAAACATTGAAGATAACTTCATCTGCACCTGCACTTGCAAAAGTAACATAGAGAGAAGTGAAATAGAAAAATAAAATAAAAACACAAACAAAGAAATAAGGAAAAGAAGAAAAAAAAAATTACAGAACATGAGCACACCAACCAAACAACAATTCCAATATGCAAAATGATTGAAATGGATTTCCTAAATAACCTCACTCAGATCCCTCTTGTTGCAAGATCACTTAGTACTCCCCTTTCAGCTGTTGGAATCCCATCCCTAGGATCTTCCAACAACTAGAAACATCTGTAGGCAAACTGCATAAAGAAATTCAAACAAAAAGAGACATACAATTGGCAAAGAATTCCACTTTCCCTGTTTTCTGAAGTTAGAACACTCAGATCCCTCTTGTTGTGCCTACCTAAGTATGACAAACCCTCACCCAATCACTTGGTGTAAGAAGTCCATCAAACTTGCCTTAAGTTTCAAAACAGTGAATCCAAACACACAACCCCATCCCTGGTGATTTGCACATCTGGTTTGATTTAGTTAGTTCCGCTACTGAAATCTCATTCCTAAGAACTTTCAATAACAACATCAAGCTCTAAAGCGTACCCCGAGACAGGCATTAAGTTCAAACTAAATCAATGGAAAGTCTTAAAATACTAAAGCCAACTGCATACCCAACAACATTAAAAAGGAAAATTCACAACAAAGTCTAAAAGAGTCATAAATGCCCAAATTGCCTTGTGTTGGAACACAAGTCCCCGGCAACGGCGCCAAAAACTTGTTAACTTTTTGGCAAGTATACCAAATCGTTCCAAGTAATACAGTGAATAAGTAAAAGTATCGTTCTCCCAAGGGACTTGTGCAACACATGACAATTCTTCCTTTTATAACTCAATTAGACATCAAAGTGTACAGAAAAACACAAGAAACTCTTTTTGGTATTTTTATCAAACAGTTAGTGTGCAAGGAATTATATTTAAAAGAAACTTCGTTGGAATTGGGTTTCATGAATCATATGAATATAAAACTCTGTTCAATATTTCATTACTTCATTCAAACATTCACATCAAGGCATACTAGTCCTAATCCCTTAGCAACTAGTTCTAAATTAATATATTAAAATGCTAATCCCTTAGTCAATTTAATATACAATTTGCATTAAGTCCAATGTTAGGAATGATCAAGTTATTGAGTCTATTCCTATATCCCAAATCACTTAAGTGCTCTATCTACGTCCATGTTCAAAGTTACTTTCCAGTAATCAGAAACATTCAAATAACATTATATTTCCATACAATGATAGTAAATTCAAGAAAGAGCATATGAACGAAGAACAATATATTGAACAGGAAAATTACATCAGAGTAAGTTCATTACATCCAATTCCAACGAAAGAAAAACTACTCCTAGTCATCTAAACGTACACATTTGAAGCAATCCCTTGCAAAAAATGGTGTCTTGATGCCTTGAAGTAGTCTCCGGAAGTTCCTGAGATGTTTTCGTTTCTTCCTTTTGTCTGGAACTTCTTTTTGAAGAGAATGTTTCTGTCGCTCTGTCACGTCTTTTAAAGCCACTTAAATTCATTAATTCGCTTAGCGCACATGTATTGGTGCGCTATGCGAATTTTGTGTAACCGCTGCCTCTCAACTGATGTTATTCGCACAGCGCACAAGTAATGGTGCGCTATGCGAATTTTCATTTCCTGGCAGTGCGAATTTTGGCTTTCGCTTTGCGAAAATTGGCTGACAGAATCTAAATAATACACCATTCCCTGTACAATATTTTACATAACAATCTACTACCTATTACAACTTTTCAATGAGGAACAACATGAATAATTACAAGATTGAGTTCATTTATAAGTATAAAAACAACTCTTTTTCACACTTATCAATTGATAGCAGATCTCTTCATCAATTTCCTAGTATTTGATACATGTATTTTCATTCTGTTTTGCTCTGAAGATATATCTAAACATCAATTTTGTCTTAAAACCATGAAGTCTCTTGGCGATCGAAGATAGGCATTTATTTTTAAGCGCGCCACATTTTGAATATCAAATATCATTTATAATAAAACAAAATGCATATAAATAGTATTTAGGGAATTATCAATATAATCAAACTATAAATTAAATAACATTAATTAAGTTACCAATATGTCTTACCATATCATGTTTTGATCAACTTCAGATATATGATCAAAAGATGTAGTAAGGATAGATATTTTGTCGTCTATCGATACTCTTAAATAGCTTTTGAAGATGTCCACCTTTGGTTCAGTAGCTATACCAATGATGACGTCAATAAAAAAACGTGTCCTCTCACCACTACCTCGTCACATTAAGAGTTGTTTCAATTTAGTGGCTCTTCTGGTAGGTTTCATAATGGGTCTTTTATACCTTGATGAATTCTTATGGTAAGCCATATATATGTTAAGAAAAACCTAAAAGATTAATAATAGACATATAAAATAACATATAATATATTATTTAACAAAACACATAAATTTATACAAGAATATGAAATTCATACATAAATTATGGATTGGTCAATGTATATTCTCTCATTATGATCTTCTCGAATTGCATGTACATTGCCAACTAAAGGGTCTTCATCAAAATTTATTGTTGTTTTAAATGGTTGAGTGTCAGCAATATCAAGATTAATCATATTCTCTTCATTATAATCAACTTGTTTTTTTTCCCTAAAGAGTAACATAACAGTGTTCAAAAGGATGATCTTTTACATAAAAAGCTTGAGATGCTTATTGTGCAATGATAAATGGCTCATCTTAATAACCCACATTCCAAAAATAAACTAGAGTCAATACCTGATTTATACATTTTAAAATCACCTTTATCGTCAAACCATTTACATTTGAACACTGGAATATCAAATATAGTATAATCAACCTCTCATATATCTTCTATTACACCATAGTACGTCATTGATCCAAATACATTATTCTTATCTTTAAATGTGGAAAATTGTAGTGTTCAACTTCGAGACTGACTCTACTATTTTGTATTGTGCTTTTATCGTCCAAAGATTTCATATAGAATATGCAATTATTAATTTCGTAGACTATAGAACATACAACATCAAACTTCAATCCATTTGTTAGCCACAACAAAGCCTAAGAAGAATATGAATCTTTCAAAACATGAGATTTAAACCAAGACATGAATATTTTGTTATGCTCCATCAACTGTCACTTCTCTAATTTTTCGAACTACTATCCTTCATAATGATTTCGTGTCCATATAAGCAAGGGATCACCTCATTTTTGTTGTTCAATATGTATAGATACACTTGCAACAATTCTTCGCGATCTTTTGTCACCACCTTCACACCTTGGATGCTTTTACTTATAGAACATGTTAGAAAAAAATATGCCTTATATCTCAAGCCAAGAGGGGGTGAATTGGATTTTGCTTTAAAAAATTGATCTTTTCAAAAGCTTTGCAAAATGTTTATTTTTCTTAAAATCAATAAAATAAGAAGTGATGAATCAACAATATAAGAGAAAAGGATAGAGAAAGATTCACACAAGCAATTTATACTGGTTCAGTCAAGCCTCAGTCTTCTTTGAAGGGATTCCACTATAATGATAAAGTTTACAATAATACAGAGATATTCCCTCTCAAGGTACTTCTCTCCACACTCAAGATCACTATAGCAAAACAAGAGGTGAACACCCTCACACTCTTACCACATAGAGAAAAATCACAGCTCTCTCAACACCTTGAGAACAATCACAACTCTCTCCCCTAACACACCCATACAAGAATACAATACTCAGATTGTATAAGACGTATGTGATCTTTCAATCACACTCTAGTAGTGTAAATCGAATCAGACTTGTTCTAGCCCACTTTCTTGATAGAATCTTGATGTGTAAGAAACCCAAATTAATCATTGATTCTTCAAGAAACTTCTTGGATGCTCCTGTAATCAAAACTCAATGAAATAGTTAGTTATGAAATTAATTGCAATTTTATTGTTTTGAAACAGAGCAGAAGATGCGTATTTATAGGATTTTCTGAATCCTGACGCATTTTAATCGATTAAGAATTTTTTGTAATGTGTTAAGATTTTCCTTCTACTTTGACAAATTTGCTTCTATTTTGATTTTAATAGATTATACAATGCATGTAATCGATTATATAATTCTCATAAGTCAGCATTAAATTCATATAACCATTAAAACAATTCAGGCTATCCAATGAAATGGATTTGAACAAAGTAAATTGACTTAACCGATTATACAACTTATGTAATCGATTAATCCTGTACTTAAGTAAATTTTCAATCCAATTTCCATTTTAAACAGATCAACTCACTTATTAAACATATATTGACATAGTTTCGTGTTTTCACATATCCTTTCAAAATCTTCATATAACGTTCAATAAGATACATCCATCCTAAGTACACTAGGCCACAAAACTTGATTCTTTATACCAATTGAATAAGTAAATGTACCATGATGTCAAAAAATGATAGAAGCAAAACAACTCTAGCTAACACAAGATGATAACAATCTCTTCTTGAAATTCATCTAACTTTTACTATAAATTAGGGATAAAAAAAACACAAATGAGTTATAGTTTGTCTAAATTTTTTAATAAAATTCCACAATTAGCCACCAGTAACAATTATTGCATTAATATATGACAGACCAACAAGCTTCAAGTCCTGCATCGACATTAAATTTTTAATATTTTAAAAGTATACTTGTGGTACCTTAACACTCTTTAAACAATTTCAAAAAGTTATCTTCTCTTGTCTTGACATAGTGTAATGTGTGAGCGATAAATAAGTATGCTTACCAACCTCCCTTGCAGTCAAGTCTTCTCGAATAATCATTTCAACATAATACAAACGAGCATTTACTCTATCTTTTGTCTTTTCTTGAATGTTGAATAGTGTATCAATCAAGCTATCACACAAATTCTTATCTACATGTATTACATTTATGTAATGTCTATCCTCTAATTTTGACCAATTTGGAAGATAAAAGAATAATGATTTTTTCTTCTAAGGACTCGTTGTAGATGACTTCTTAGATGTTTTCCTAAATACATGATGTATTTTATTAACCTTTTTCATGAATTTGAAGGTCAATCAATGGAATTGGTGCAACGTCATTCTCCTAATGTCCGTTGAATGCTTTTTTTTAACCTTTGATATGGATGATTAGATTTTTAAAATCTTCGATGACGCAAATATACTATCTTCCTTTTTGTGTTTTAATTAATGAGCTATAATGTTTTCTTCACAAATAAGTCATGCTTTATGACACTTGACGTTGTACCTTGACAAATAACTGTAACCTAGGAAGTCGTTAGTGGTGTATAATAACATTGCATGCATCATGAAAGTTCAAGAAGCAAAGGCATTAAATATTTCAACCCAATCAACTCACAACAACTTTAAGTTTTCAATTAGTGCAGTAAGATAAACATCTATGTCATTTCTAGACTGTCTTGGACCAAATATCATCATAGACAACATCATGTACTTTCTCATGAGGCACAACCTAGAAGATAAGTTGTAAATGTATAATATAACAGGCCAACAATTATGGTGGATACTTAAGTTACCAAAATGGATTCATTTCATCGGTAGCTTAACCAAACTGAAGATTGCTACATTCTTCACCAAACTGGGGGAATTCATGATCAATATTTTTCGAATGCACTGAATCAGTTGGAAGACGAAGTAGTCCATCATTTTTTTCTCTCATATGCATGCCATATATGGTTTTTAACGACTTTTGCATTTGCAAACAAACACTTAACTTTGGGAATGCTTGGAATGTACCAATCTAATTTCAAAGCGAGGTCATCATTTTTTAAATGACTATTATCTTTAATGCTTTTTTCTTGTTTGTACAATCATCACCCACCTTTGAATTTTTTTTGGTATAATATGCAATCATTAGGAGATGCATGTATCCTTTTATACTTCATACCCATTAGACAAAGAATTTTCTTGGCATTATAATTACAAGTGAGTAGGTTTTTTTCTTTTCATTCGAAAGCATTTCATTCAATAACGCCAACAATCATGTGAAACTCTTATTAATCAATTCATTGATTGCCTTCAAATTCATGAGCCTTAATACCATCAATAATCGTGTGAACTTAGTTGAACCAAGACACAACGGAGCCTCCACATCAGTGAACATTCTCTCATACACATGTGCTTAGACAAAAGCTTTTGCGCCAACATCGTGGATTATTTCCTCTAATTTGTCTTCTTCCAATCAATCTTCCATGGTGGAATCAACAATATGTTAAGTTTGGGAGACAGTTGGAAAATTTATTAATTCGTCATGTCATGTCCATGTGGTATAACTTTGAAGGAAATCATAATAGATAAAGTGTTCCCTAATTTCTGTTGTATTCAACTTTCTCCTATTCAAACAATTAACACAAGGACATATGAACTTCACTTCATCATCACTTATATACCCTCATTATGTTACGCAAATTGTATAGATTCTTCTACTACTTTCTCATATTTAACACTGATGCGTGATGAATTAATCCAATCTTAATCCACACGTATATATACTTAAATTTTTACCATTGTTACGTCAATTGGGTTGATTTTGCCATGTATTTCAAAACTGGACAGCTCATTGAATATTGGCTAAAGTGATCATTACACCGTTAGCGTTTTAAACACCGTCAACAAAAATGACCAAATTGAATCATTTTTACAAAAGAAAGGACCACTTTGAACAACTAAAAAATAGGAGTATTGTTTTGAACCAAACTAACTAATAAGAGGACAAAATAGATATTAAACCAAAAAATAATTTAAAATAGGGTTAAATATGTTTTTAGTCCTTTAACTATTAAGCGATTTTGAGTTTCATCCCTCTTTCAAACTTTGCTTCACTTTCATCCTATCCTTAATGAAACTATAATTTTTAGTCCTCCAAAAGCAACAGAGTTAATTTTTTTGAGTTGGCTAACGGTGTGCCACACTATACATTTAGAAACTCTCACTCTCTCCACAACCACTACCACATCCGCTTCTTTTTATCCTCTGTCACCAACAACGCCAAGAAGATCGATCCTTTCCTCCCTTCCTCCGCCACCAAAACTCCTCCCTCCCTCCGCCACTAAACCTCCTCTCTCCTCCTCCCATTGAAGAAAGTGTTGTTATGTCGGTGTCTCATAAAAAACAGAGTCCCTAACTCGCAGACCTGCGAACTTAAGGTCTGCAATTGTCACAACCAATGAGGAAGAAGGAGAAATAGCTAGCCAGGAGGAGTGGATCTAACTCATGACATCATTCTGTTTGAAGTACTATCAAAATTGTGATTTGCTAAGAAAAAATAAATCGAACATTGCTTTAACTTCCAATTTATGTATTGATGTATTAACAAACTATACCTGTCATTCCTATTGGTTATTGAGTATTTTATTACAATTTTCTTGAGGCTTAATCATCACAATTACCTAGATTACATATTGGACCCTTCATATATCATCATGTGCAGTGCTCATATAGAATGAAATAGTAATATACCTGTTAATTGTATTTTTATTTATTTTTTATGAATTTGTAAGGTGAAAACAAGGTTTGAAATTTGCAGATAAAGGTATGATTGAGTTTGTGATAAAGGTTTTACTTTTGTTCTCTGATTGACCATCTGCTCTTCAAAAGTGTGGTGTCAACTCATGGCATCATTCTAAAGTCTCCAACTCTAAGGTTGATTGGGTTTATGCCATTTGATCTTGAACTTGCAACCTACAGAGGGGATCATGAAGAACAAATTGTTACAAAATGGATGCATGTGTTTAGAGTTTCCCCGTTCTTCCTCATTCTCTTTCCTCCTTGCAAACTCTTGCCTCTACCATTTCTTCCCCTTCCTCCAAGCCCCGAACCCTAGTTTGCAGCTTTGTGCACCACTTCAACCACTTCCCTTTGTCCACGTGCCTTCTTTGAAAGACGAAGTCGTTCGATCACCACACGTTTTTCACGTGCAAGGGGAAGTTGCAGAGAGCAATGCAAGCTTGAAGCCTTTCTCTGATGAAGAGTTCGCGAAGCAGATAGAGGATCTCGCGCTTAAGTTTCAACTCTCTTATGATGCCGTCAATGCCAACGTGGCACAATGTTGCGATCGCCGTTGTGGCTTGACCACCGGTAACACTGTCGTGGAGGTTCAGGACCAAAGGGGTCACATTCATACCATTGATTCCTCTAACGTCAAGACCTTTCCTATTTCCAACGGGAAGAATAGAAACGTGGCACACAGTTAAAATGAAACCAGACATCAAACGTGACACACTTTTAGTCACCTCACACCAAATTTAACGTCGCTGCTTTTGGATGATTGAAAATTATAGTTTCATTAAGGAGAAGGATGAAAGTGAAGAAAAGTTTGGAAGAGAGACGAAATCCAAAAACGCTTGATAGTTAAAGGACTAAAAACATATTTAACCCTTTAAAATATTATATCTATTACTAAATATTGTTAAAACTAAAAGATTAAATATGGTGAATTATTTTTATTAAAAGATATTTATTTTCCATTCAACAAAATTTAAAATAATTAACGTTTATATTTATGAACTATAAAATTTTTAAATTTATATAAAATTATTTGCTTTCCTCCTTTTGAGTTATTAACTTTTGTTATAACATATATTCTAATAGAGATATTATATGTTATATATTTTTAAAACTTTATTTATTGACATTATATCAACAAATTAAACTTGAAACGATAATTTTATTTTTAATTTTAAAATACGTAAGTAGGAATGACAAAAGTTTTTTGTACATCCGTGGATAAAATTCATAATGGATAGTTGGTACCTAGGAGTATTTATTATTTACGGGTAATGTGACACCCGGGCACTGACGAGGGCGGGGAGTGATCGCTAGTGCAAGAGGCACGATGTGCGAGGGGCACAAACAAGGAGCGGCTCCTGACAGGCTTCTAGTGGAAGGGACACATGAATGAATCGAACATACACCGAAATGAGAGGGATCTAGAGACTGTATAGGTATGGGACTATACGGTTGAAGGATAGCTTAAAGGGATTGATTTTGCTACTCATATCACCAAATGCATTTTCTTTTCTCGTAGATGTCTACTACTCACAAAAAATAAAAATTTAATTTTAATATATGTTTAATTTAATTTATATTATATTTTATATATTTTTTTATAATTTTATTTAAATTTTATTTTAAAATATTATATAATATCTTTTTTAAATATTCGTTTATATCCATGAGTATCCATGAATTTTAAAATATCGATAAATTTTTTTAAACAAATAATCTCGTGAGTAATAGACTAATAGCGATATACCTAATTCCATTCATTATCATCTTGTACCTCCTGTTTAAAAAAATTAAAAATATATTATTAAGCTACAAATAAAATAAGAATTAACAATGAATTAAAACATTGAAAAAAATATTTAACATGAGTTTTCAAATTTTATATTAAATTAAATATGTTTTTAATTTATATATTTTTACATGAAATTATAATTTTTAACGTGGAGTCTCAAATTCTTTTAAAAATAATCTAATTATATTAAAAAAAGTTACATATTAACAAGTTGATTTTTCAACATTTGACATTATTTCACACATTTTAATTTCAATGAGTCTATAATGTCTTTTAACACAACAGAAAAAAAAAACTCAATTAAAAAAATCAATTTATTATTAAATCTTAAAAATAAAACTATAGGAAAATCTAAAATAAAAATAAATCTCAATTTTATATTCATATTTATTTTATTCCTGCAACAAAAACGATGGGTGGGGAAGTCAAATTAAAGTTTGTAAGTCAAAGATTTCGATCAAAAGTTGTCCTGTGTGCAGGTCTTTCACATTACACCTGGGACCCACGTAATCAATTTCCGAACTAGGACAACCGTGAAAAATATGCATGAAACACGGTACTTCCATATTATTCTCCTAATTAAATTAAAAAAAATAATACTTTAACAAGAGAAATATATTTTACTTTAAAATCACTACAATAATATAATAATATGTGCTAAAATTTTAAATTAAAAAAAATATTATTAAAATATAATTATATCGAGTTATGAATTGAGTGTATTTTATTTTATGAAAGTAAATATATCACGACCGACATATAATCTTTCATTGAAGAATTATAATTTTACAACCTAACAAATTTCTACATCTATTTTTATTTTTATTTTTTCATAAATATAAAATTTTGTTTTTTATTAATCATATTCATAAAAAGTAAGTTAATTAAAAAATATAAAAATAAAATAATACATATATAATAAGTGTAAAAATTTATTTGAAATCAAAACTTATTCTATATCCTATTCTTAATTTAAGAACCCATGGTAACGTAATCTAGAACCTGATTCTTAAGAGATGTTTCTACAAGCATGATTGGGTTTGTAAAGAACCCTATGTAATAAAGTAGTTATTATGTATGATTATGTCATTAACATTTACATTGTTATTTTGAAAGGCATTATTCTTGAGGAAGAATATAAAACGAAGATTTGAATATCTTTTAATGTTTTTTTAATGATGAGAAAGCGATGGAAAGTAATTTTTGAGATAGATATAAATTCGCCATCCCCTGTTATGAAGATATATTTGAGAAATAAAGGTAGCGTTTTTACATAAATATTTTTATTACTTTATTTTCATAGGCATACTATTGTTATTTTTTATATGTACCATTATTTTTTACGTGTACTTATGAGACTCCTAAAGAATACAAGAGATATTCATTACCTCAAAGGTGACCACACACTCATACACCTTTGACTTGTTGACCATGCACAATTGAGTTTTTTTCGATGAGTCATTAAATAGTTGGTTGGTATATATTATTAATTGAGTAGCGGTGGGGAGTTGTATTATATTGTTTCCTCGAAGTACTCGTGTAGTGATGTTTTTCCAAAGCTTTAAAGATAATTTGGTGTTATACCACTAGTGCAATACAAGGATATTGCTTCAATTGTTTTGGTTTTATAACAGTGGTTGAAGAACCGAGATATATTCATGCGAGGTAAAAAATTGAGACTTTTGGCCTCAATTCAAAAAACCCAAAGCTATAAAGAAAAAAAACAATGAGTCTATTGCTTGGGTTGGATCTATAACCGATGCAATAGGCCTTTTTTTGCCTCGATTTTTACTAGAACCGTTGTCTAAAGTATTTTTTAAAAAAATAAATTGATCGTTTTTGTAACCATTTCAGATCACAAAAAATATATTACATAATCCTAGAAACACAAAAACAAACACATAAACAGACCTGCACACAAAACACTGTCTAGAAAACGTTGTTTTGTATTTATCGGGAAAGCATAAAATGTGAAATGTTGTCCAGAAAACACTGCAAACAAAACGGTGTCCAACAAACAACCAAACGAAAACATGAAAACCCTAAAATGGATCTAACCTTGAAGGTGAGTTTGGGGTTGAAATGAAACGAAATGAACATCCCAAAGCGTCTATGCAAAGAGCACATGTGCACAAAATCAATCGGTCAAAATGAAATAAAATCATTCCTAAGCACTTAATCAATGAAAAATGAAAGAAAAATTGGAAGAAATGTTAAAGATGGTGGTCACGAAATCGAATACAAGAGAGAGCAGCAGCGTAGAAGATAACTTCTGTCTAAAAATGCCTCTGTTCACGAAATTTAAACATAAACGCATGTTATTACCTCAGTTTTTTTTTAATCGAAGCAATAAGCCTCTACCGCCTTTGTTCTGTAAAGAACTGTTGCCTAAAGACAATAAACAATCAGCTATTTTATGTCTCGGTTATCTAAACAACCGAAGTTGTAGACCCCTTTAGGCCTCATTTCTTTTTGAACCGAAGCATATACGTTTGCGATAGTTACAAAAATGTCACTGCATCATTTTATGCTTCGGTTTAGACAAAACCGATGTCAAATGGACGAGTTAAAATCCTTATTTTTTACTAGTGCACACTGCTCAAATCTAGGTGAGTACATAATGATTGTGACAAGTGTGTTGTTCATGGTTTATGGAAAGTATTATAGTAAGAGTAGCCTTGACAAACATCACAATAGCCCGATAGCGCATAGAAGCTTAACATCCAAGAAACCCGATAGCATGTTAGTCCAACAAACATTATAGTAGCCTAACAGCATAGAAGCTCAACATCATACCAACCCGGTAGAGTAGATGTTTGATGGGTAGCATAATAGCTTAGCAACCCAACACTCCAAAACATACATCTTCTTTTATAATAAAAACTTGGTTAGATTCGTATTATAATTCTTGTGTGCAGGTTGAATGGCATGACACATGCATTGAATCGAATTTGTGAAGATTTGGAACCGAATATGTGAAAACTTGGAATAGATTCCAAGAAGAATGAAATACGTTCTCGTTTGTTTGGAATCAATTTTAAGGTGTTGGAATTTGTTTTCTTGTGTACCTGGAACCGGTTCCAAAGCTTTCACTTGTTCTAAAAAATGTGTTGTGTTATAGGAAGTGTTGGACAGGTTGTATGAGGTGGTTCGATAGTTGAACCGAAGACCTATGATGGTCGTTGGTGGAGGCGACATGGTGATAACCGTTCGTGGTGGAGGTAACTTCACCATTGGAGGGTGTTGAGTGGTTTGATTTATGTGGATTTTGGTGGTTCGTGGTTAGGAGTTCCTACTAGTTACTTATGGTAGAGGTGATGATGTTGCCATGTGTTTTGTTTGATGAAAATTTTTTATATTTGATTTGAATTTCATTCCATATTATAGGTGATATATCATGGAAGGAGGTGTTGTGTGCCTTTTGTTTGGTGGTGAACAGTGAGTTCATTCAAGCTTGTGTACACATAATGTATACATTGTTATAAGTTACAAAATTATATGAATGAAAGAATTAAACATTGATTGATCATAAATCATATTGTTTCTTGTAATATACGTTCTCATCCTATATTATGACATATTTTTAGTTGATCTTATTACTTGTGTGATAATAAATCTTTAATTATTTTAAGTTTTAATATTAAAATTTAAAATATTAATTTTTTTAATACCAAATATATTGTATTCTTTATTTATTTCAATTAATATTTGGTAAAAAAATTACTCATTAAAAAAATTTCTATAATAATTTTAATTCATCTAAAAATATAATTTTATATTACATTTAACATAAAATCAATTGATAGTCTTATTTTCTAATTTATTAAAAATTTTATTTAATTTTTCACATTAGTCAAATCTCTCACGACAAATTTTACTCATAAATCCACGTCACCTCCAAACCTCTTAAAATAGCCAACACACACTTTATATTTAAATTCATATAAATCCATCCTCTATCTCAAGTCATTTCTTTCAAAAGAACAAAACTTAAAGTTTTTCTAGTTTTTAGGTTAAAATTAAATAATTCTATTTTTAATTATTAATAAAATGTATATAAGATCTATCTTAATAATATTAACAACTCTTTAAAATATATAAATTGGAGAGCTCTATAATGATGTCAGATATTGTTTCCGCTGAAAGAGACTGAGGAAAACTCCTGCAGCTACCGCTCGGGAACGCTCCTCCTTCACCGATGAGTCCTTCTCGCTTCCGTCTCACCTCTGACGCTCAAGTCAGAATTTATCTTCGCAAGTCTAGTGAAAATTAGTCAAATCAGAGCTTACCTCCTTAATCCCCTATTATTTATAGGGTTTCAAGGAATATTAACTATTAATTTACTTCTTAATGACCATCAATGCTCACCTTAACTGTTCGACAATGACCGTTACCTCATTAATTATGCATTCATTGTCATTCAAGTATACATTCCTTGTCATTCAAAAGCTTGTCTCCAGCCGGCTGGAGAGTTCGCGAATATCACCCTGGCGTCCGTTCGGGAATTACCGGCTTCCATCACCCTTACGTACTCGGTCGGTCGTTGGACGATCGATCTAACCTACTTAGTAGCAACTAAGCATATCCGGTCGGTCCATCCTACTCAGTAGTAACAGATATAATTCTTATTAAAATGTATATGAGATCCATCTTAATAATCAACACTTTAAAATATATAAGATTGGAGAGGCTTTCTGTAATGATTTCAGATGAACTTTTATTTCACTTTTTAATTTTTTTAAAATCGAGCTCAATTGATTCTCTTAAATATATATTTGTTATTATTGATAAAAAAAATTTATTAGGTTAGTGAAAAAAATGTGTTTTCATTGCTTAGAGAATATATTCGATAAGATGTGTTTTCTATTAAGATGAATTTCTTAATGTTTTTGGACGGTGGGTACATTCAGATTCCTTTTCCTGTTATGTATTTCATGTTTCACATTTATTGCATTATTTCTTTATTTTTTAGTATACTATAAATAAATTGGCACAAAAATTTTCCTTATACCATTATATAAAAAGAATTTACTCTTTTGGTATACCTTTTCTTAATTTTATTTTTTAATAAATATATAATTTTGAAACTAAAATATATAACTATTTTATGAATTATATTTATGTAATTTTTTTTTAATTTAATCATTTTTAAAACTTAACTATTTTTTTCAAGTTAAAATAATCATTACATACAAAATAAATAAAAACTATTTAAAAATAAATTTTAGATCTAATATAATTTTACAAAATCTATTTTTAAGTTGAAATTTACAACACACTTGTCATGTTAAGTTATAAAATCAACTTGGAAAGTTAAATTTGTATTTATTTGTTTATATACTGTAAATTGACTTTAACAAAATTATGAAAATTATTTATATTTAATTTTATTATTATTATATTAATGTTTACTATGATAAGAAAGAAAATGTATACATGTAAGTGTTCACACTGATAATGAATAAAGAATATAAATTTCTTTAATATTTTCCGGTAAGATCCGTAAAAGAGTTTGGCTTTTTAAAATTTAGGAAACATCAAATATATTCTTATTATTTAATTTATTCATAGTGATGTAAAATTAAAAATAAATAAAATTAAGAAACTTTATTATAAGTACATATAACACTCCGTTCCTTCCTTTGTCCATCAACAAAACCCGCACCAAGTTCTAACCCTATTTCTCTCCAACCTTCTCCCATGGACTCAAAACCCCGACCACACGACTCTCTAAAGAGAACCCTAGACCTCACTGTTCTATCGGTGGAGGACCTCCACGCCAACTGGAGGCACGCTGCTCAGAGCCTCTACGTGGTGGTGCGAGCGGACTCCATCGCCAGCTACGCAACCGGCACGGCCACGGTAGAAACCACCAGCGATGGCAGTGGCAACCCGTCATGGAACGAGAAGCTAGAGGTGGACGTGCCGGCACAGGCGAGGTCCGTCACGCTGACAGTGAAGTGCAAGAACGCGCCGAGCATGAAGGACGTTGGGATAGCAAGGATAGCCATAGCCGAGTTGCTCAGCGCTGCGGCGGCGGCGGAGCAGAACCTGCAGATTCTGAGTTACGGGTTGAGGGATTGGGAAGGGAGGCGCAGTGGGGTTATTAAGTTCAATGTTAGGGTTAGGGAACGGGACATGCTGTGTTCTTCTTCTGGCAACGTTGTTGGAAATGATTTAATGTATGACTGATTTAAGAAATGCCGAACCAAATATGCTCAACTGTTTAACCTTGATTAAGGCACTCAAATTATTTATATAAATAAATAATTAACTTATAATACTAAAATCGATTTATTCAACTAAATATAAAAATAAATTGGCTGAGTGAATAACAAGAAATTATTTTACCAAATGCAAATTTATATTTGACTATAAAATGTAAGTTTTAGAACAAGATTTCATGCAGAAGCACACTTTTGCAAGTAACTAAGACAACATTTATCAGTTTAAGGAGTTCTAAATCTAGTCTCGAGAATGATTGTTGTGGTGTGTTTAGTTAAAAACTCAATTCTTCAGAATCAACACTTGGTGAGGTCAGCATGTTAAACCTAATTTTACAAATATTTGTACAGAAGTTAAAATTAATTTATATAGAAAATAAAAATTAAGAACTGAGAGAAGTTATATAAAATTAAAATTCATTGACTAACTTATTATGAGGATTAGAAAATATCCAAACCTGGCCAAACTTAAGCATAGGATTTATTCTATAGTTGCAGATCGATTACGTTTCTTTTTTTCACATTGAAGTATTGTCATAGGCAACAACAGTTTGCTGACAGGTAGAACAAATTCCTGACAGCAAGTTATGACCTGTAACTAGAGAAGGGAAGGGAATTTAAACTATCCTTAAGTCTTAAATATATACACGAGTCTCGTATAGTCTAGAAGTTCAAATAAAAAACAATTTAGATCAAATTTGATTTTTCAATTCTTTGTTTTTAAGATTATGAGAATCCTTATACTCTAAAAAGAACGAATAATATTATATATAACTATTGTATATTCTTTTTTCCACACTAAAATATTATTATAATTTTGTTTTAAGACTAAAAATTCATCTAAATTGATTTTGATTTGAATTTTTAAATGATGTGAGATTAGTATATATTTCAGATTTCAAGGATAGTTTAAATTTTCTTTTTTAACTTTTTGATATACTTTTTAAATACAAAAGTAATTACAGGTTCACATATAATACCTTAAATATAATGATTGACTATAATATCATACTATTTCAAAAAAACACTTCAAATTGAAATGTTAGATAAAAATTAAAATTGAAAGATTAGATAAAAATGAAAAGAAAGTTCCAAAAATAAATTATTATTCTATTAGTCTTCATTAGAGATGTTTAAATCCCGATTAAAGACTTGTTTCAATATATCTAATATTTACACATTTTTTAAGAATTAAAATTAAAGAAAAACCAAATATTTATTTTTTCTTAAATTTTTTGAGGTGTTTTTTTTAAGAAAAAACTGAACAAAACAACGTAAGGTTTCAAAATGAATAATACATCAAATACATCGAATACAGTAATTCACCGTGATGTTATCATTAAGTAATATATAAACATAACGTTCATAATTAAAACCTATTATTTATTACTTTAATATTTTGAAGTGAAGTTGGATTTGAACTTTTTTGGTAAGTTTAGTTCACATCTTATTATTTAATCTTTTACTAATATATCTCTTTGCAACCATGTCCCATCATGTGCAAGTGTGATATAAAAAAGGTCATGTATAATCACTTTCAATTAAATACAGAAAAATACTCCTGTTAATAATAAGTGTAAATGTTGTCCTGTTTATATTTACACACATATAAAGCTCTTCTCCGTAGTAAAAATCAAATTGGAATTATTTATTATGTAGTTTTCCTTTATTATTGAAGGTTTTCTGTATGAAAAATTGTTTGTTAATTTCTATTTAGAACTCAATTTTAGTTTAACTTGTTTTTAACTTATATCGGAAAGAGGTATCAAAGTATCAATTGACGGTGACATATCATTCATGATATAGTATAATACGTATACTTTTTTTAAAGGATTTTTTCATGCATGTTATACGGTGCTATTTATAGTTAAATGCATGTAAACTAGTCAATTATTTATAAATGTATTATAATTATCCGGTAGTATGATTGTTCAATCATTTATAAACTAAATAGAAAATCACGAAAGTGTCAAAATAATTAATCTTAGTATTGATTAACTTAAAGTATGATTATCCTTAATTAAATCATAATACGTTAATAAAAAAATTATTTTAAAATATAAAAATATAGATTTGAGATAAAAAAAAATAGGTGATAAAGATTTACTTCACTATTTATATCTCAATTGTCAACTTTAAATTAATTTTGACATTAAAATACTTTTTCAAATACCTCCAAATAGTTTAAACAAACAATTACCCTTAAAACTTAGACTTCAAAACAATTTTAGATTCACTGGACTTTAGACCATTAATATCAATAATATATTTTGAAATAACAATACTTCAACGTGGCGAGCGAAAATTATAAGCAAAAGTTTACTTCAATCTTATCAATGTCAATTATCCTTAAACAACTCTATCAAGAACAAATTTTGATTGAAAGGCTACTTAAAAGACAATTTTAATTAAAAGGCTACTTCAAAAAACCTTAAACAGTAAAATATTTGTGTATTTTCAGACAATAAAAATACCTTTTTCATGTTAAAGAAATATATATTATTTAATTCCAGAATAAAACGCATATATAGGTTTTCACGCGCATCAAATTCTTTGATACCAAAGATAATCTAATAAAAACCCTAACAAATCCTTACGTTCCTTCAAAAACGGCTCACCGGACTTTTTAAAACGGCTCACCGGACTTTTTAAAGCCACTTTTGTGAAATCAATTGAATAATAATAGAATTATATTTTCTTTTAACTTTATGATCTGGGCCGACAAAAATTGTAGGCAGGCAGAAAAGGTTCATGGAATCCCTCCAAATGAACGGAAGTTAGAAGGAGGAATATTTTTTTTTTCATTTTATTAGAAGATTTTTTTAATAACTTTTTATTACTTTTCAATTGTTTCACTCACTCTATATTATTTAACTTTATTTAAATATTGTACATACTTTTATTTATTATAATTTTAAGTAAACATATTTTCTTTTTGTGTAATTTTTTATATGTATTGTGTTTTGGTTGAATTGGTCCGAAGGTCGGTCGTCCTTCCTTGCTCTACTCTCTTTTGATCTTTAATCCTCTCCGAGAATGCGATCCACTACAATGAGTTTCTGACCTGCAGAAGACACTAGACGCTCTAGTCAGACATGTTTCATAAAGAAGTCTATATTTTATTAGGATAGAAAAAGGTGACGCTCAGATATGTTTCATAAAGAGGTCTATATTTTATTAGGATAGAAAAAGGTGATTCTACCTGAACATCAACTGTCTACTTATAAGGCTTGTGACAGTCACGTCCATTAATTAACCATTAGTGCAATATATTTTAAGTAATCAAACCCAATAATTAATCATTAATGCCGTATACTTGTAGAATGTAAGGCAATCTAGCCTATTAGTACCTACTTAATGACAATCGATTTCGATCGGTATACTTCATATAGTACATATTGCATTTTTAAAAAGTAATTATTAATTTTCTGAAATTAAATCGTCTAAATTCTTAATTTATTAGATGATTTAAAAAAAATATTTTCGTATTCTCAATTTCGTTCATTTGAATAGTCCATAGTCAAATCTTCATTGTACATAATATTTTAAAATTTAAAATAAAAAAATTGTTACATTTATCAAAAGAGAGATACATTTATCAAAAGAAAGAGAATTACTCGAAAGACACAACACCAATTAAGTTAGGCAAGTTCGGATGTCATCTATCAAGCTTAACTTTATGCTACCGTCTAAGTAGGCTAAGGTGTTGTCTAAGCAAACTTAACTTGTGCTACCATCTAGATAGGCTTAGATCTCGTGTTTGCGAGCTTAACTTGTGTTATCGCAAAGGTAACTCTCGGGTATCAAGTTTGTGGGCTTATGTTATCGTCTAGATAACTCAGGATGTTATGCTTGTGGGTTTTTGTTACCGTCTAGGTAACTCAAGTTTCGTTTTGTGAGCTTTTGTAATTGTCTAAGTAATTCGGATGTCACGTTTGCGGGCTTTAACTTATGTTATCGTCTAGGTCACTCGGTGCCATGTATGCGGTCTTTACTTGTCTTACTGTCTAGGTAACTTTGGCGCCATGTTTGTGGACTTTTGTTACCATCTAGGTAACTCGGTGGTTCGTTTGAAGGCAAAACTTATGCTACTGTCTAGGTAACATGGTATCGCATTTGCGGGTTTAACTTATGTGATCGTCTAAGTAACTCGGGTGCCACATTTGTGGGATTATGTTATCATCTAGATAACTCTGGGCACCGCGTTCGTAGGCATAAGGTACCATGTTTGTGAGCTTTATGTTGTTGGCTAAGTAACTTAATGCCTCGTTTGAGGGTTTTATTTGGGTTACTGTCAAAGTAACTCAGTGTCTCGTTAAAGGGCTTTACTTATGTTACCGTCTTAGTAACTTAGTGTCTCATTTGAGGGCTTTATTTGAGTTACTGTCTAAGTAACTCGATGTACCATTTGAGGGCTTTGCATATGTTACTGTCTGAGTAACTCGGTGCCTCATTTGAGGACTTTTGTTTATGTTACCACCTAAATAACTCAGTGCCTCGTTTGAGGGATTTTCCTATGTTAATGTATAAGTAACTTGGTGCCTCATCTGAGAGCTTTTCTTAGATTACTATTTAAGTAATTTAGTGCATCGTTTGAGGGCTTTACTTATGTTACTATCTAAATAACATGGTACCGCATTTGAGGGCTCTACTTATGTTACTGTCTAAGTAATTTCATGCCTAGTCTGAAGGCTTTGCATGTGTTACTATCTACGTAATTTGGTGTCTCGCTTGAGGGCTTTGCTTATGTTACCATCTATATAACTCAAGTGTCTCGTTAAAACCTTTCCTAACAAAACCCAACTTAGGAGCAAAATTTAAGTGAAGGAAAAAAACTACAGACTTCCTCATACCTTAATTGTAATACATTTTTAAGTAGGTTATATTCCACATCCTCGCTCGGGATAAACTTTTTATTTGACCTCTTTTAGTTTGTAGACTTTATTCTAGAGGGAATTTGTAATGCAATACGGTTTGTCCCAGATGAGTGCAAGCTTTCTTTATACTTAAAGTTTTTGGCATAGTCCAGATTAGGTCTATCTTCTACATCATTCTTTCTTGAATCTGAGTATTATAACTCTAGGTTGTTATCTTCTCTTGTACTCAGGTAATGTAACGCCAAGTTACCCCTATAATCAGACACTAGAACGTCAACTTACTCATATACTTTGTCATAGAAACATTAAGTTACTTCTATATTGGAACATTGAGTTATTGTTGTACTGTAACACCGAGTTCTTCTTACTAACTAAATTCTTCTTGTACTTGGGTATGGAACACTGAGTTGCTCTTATTCTTGTACTCTGGTGTTGGAACATCAAGTTGCTTCTGTACTTATTGGAACACTGAGTGATCATGTACTAAAGCATTGTAACGCTGAGCTACTCTTGCTTTTGTACTTAAGTGTTGGAACACTGAATTGCTTCTATACCCAGTTACTTGAACGTTGACATGCTTTTGTACCCGGGTACTAGGAATGCCAAGTTTCTCCTTACTTGATCAATGGAACACCAAGTTCACTTTTATATTCAAACACTGAAACATCAAATTGTTCTTATATTTACTGAATTATTCTTGTATTTGAGTATTGAATTAAACATCAAGTCGTTCTTGTACTCAGGCATTGGAATGTCGAGTTGCTCTTGTATTCGGGCATTGAAACGTCGATTTGTTGTTGTACTCGGGTGTTGGAACACCAAACTACTTCTGTACTCGGTCACTACAACATTGAGTTGCTCTTTTACTCGAATACATGAAATGTTGAGTTTCTCCTATACTCGATCACTGGAACACCAAATTTATTTCTGTATTTCGACACTGATTCCAAGTTACTCTTGTACTTGTTGAATTCTTCTAGTACTTGAGTATTAGAATGTCGAGTTTCTCTATAGGAGCATAGGACTCAGCCACCCTTTTATCTTGATTAGATGAAGTGTGATCTCTCTTCGACCTTCAAGACTCTTCTCGTTGTGTATTATGCTAATCTGAACATTTTGAAGATCGGAATTATTACTTCTTGAAGTGGTTGTGCAAGACTTTGCTATTAGGATGAAGTTCAACAATTGCTTTTAGAGTTATTCCTGTTGAAGGAATCTTTGTGTTAAGTTTCAAATTTTTTTACTCAAATGTTGTAATGATGTGCAACTTTCTTATTTTGTTGTTGCTTCTCTTACGTAGTTTCTTTCTTAATTTCATGAATAAGATCCGGATCAACTTTGAGATTTTCTTTGTTTATTGTGTTTTTCATTAAAATGTTATCTTACCAAATTCTAGTATTAATTAATTCTCTTCTTCATGCGTGAGAATGACTTTATGAAGTATCTTTGTTTAACTTAACAAGTAAGAAACGTAAATGCTATATTTGGCAGATAGCTAGTTATACAATAATATTACAATCGTATCATAATCAGTTTAAGGAGTTTTTCTAAACACTAGACACTTTAGTCTTGGAAATATGTCTCAAAGAGAATTTTAGTCAAAATAAAGTTCTATATTTTGTCCAATTAAGTATTTTGGCTTTTGGAGCACAAAGAACAAGATTAACACTAATGGAGGAACGTTTTAAAATGTTTTTACATTTATTTCTATTTTTTCATTTTTCATTTTTCATTTCATTATAGCTTTCTTACATTTTTCCTTCTTTGCCCTTTTAGCAGGTGGCTCAGTATATTTAAAAAACTTTACTAATACTATATTAGAAAATAGATTTAAATTTAATTTAATCTCATAAATCTAATACTATATTATTTTCGCATGCACCAGATAGCCGTCATCTACTTAATCACGTAACTCGTCCATGACATGGTTCTTTCGTGTATTGCGGCACTTATAGTGATATTATTCTTATTATATTACTATTATTACTATTTTTCTTTGAAATATTGTGTACACTCTAGATGTATACTAAGTTTTCGTGATTGGCTAGATGTAAATATTAATTTACTCTATATATATATTTTAAAATATTTACTAGATATTACGTAGGAAAAAGTTTGTCTTTAAGTATTATTCACTTAAAGGGGTTAGTTGCGAGAGATACAAACACTATATTTTCTGCTCAACATTTATTTAATATTAATAGAAAAATATTTTCATTTTAGAATATAAAATAAATTAAGATAAATTAATTAAAAAGTAAAAGTATTGGACTGCCGTATAAGTCCACCAAGAATAAGCGACCGGTTCCAATAAGTTGTGATTAACACCATCAGGCGTCATCCAACCAAGACAAGTATTTCTTATTAACTGACCACCCGGTCATGGAGATGGGAGACAAAACGGACGACCTCCAAGATAAAGACCCTTAAACATAGCTCTTGATCAAGATCACCGGTAAAAGTTAAAAAAATAAGCCCATCTTGAAACCTATGAATAGAGGTTAGAGGTAGGTGATGACATTTAATACAAATTTAAGATTTTTCAGTTTATCCAATCAAACTAATTACTGACTTAAACGCGTTCAGAATTATCTCAAGTGACTCAAAGAAAAGTGTAAAATAGTATTTTGTAGAAATCTTCGACCCCTGTATCCAAAATATATATAACTTGAATAGACTACCATAAAACAAAGATAAAAGGGGTGATAGTGTGGAATTAAAAAACCTAGAGAAAAAAAAGGTAGAACATAAAAACAAAAATATATTATGAAGACTACTTTTCTCAAGACGAAGCAATTCAGAAAACGATCTCATTGTCGCAATTCAGAAAACGTGCATGTACCTGGAAAATTAGAACTTTAGCACTTAACATTATTCTTGTCTATTTAACCACGCTTCTCTTTTTCAGGTTATAACTTTTCCCCACGTTTTCGCTCACAGCAAAGAAAAACAAAAGGAATAGTTTCATGTTTCTCCACTGTCTTGCACGTCAATCTAAACATTTTGTTTTCAAGCTAAAAGGAAAGATATTTTATTTACAAATATAATTTAATTTACTTGTTATGTTAAAAAACTCTGAAAATTTATTTATTCTGCTAAATATCATACATTTAGAATTTTAAATCACCGTGATAAACTTGCCCACTGAGACACGCAGAATAATGAAATTCTTTTTGCAGAAAAATCTACAAATTCTAACAACTTTTGTTGAGAAAAGTAAAGATTCATTCAATCTTCCGTTAACAAGACCATTCCCACTGAAATTTACTTTTCAACTTTTGCTTTTCCTTCTAATTTCCTCCAAAACAGTGACAGACGAAGAAAGCAAGCTCTCCATCAAATACGTACAGTTCAAAAATAGCTGCACCTCCTTGGTTGATATTTATATATGTATATTATATCATATTTAATAAGAATTTTCAAAGACTAAGAATTTTCGAGTTTATTAATGTTTTCATGGCTATTATCTTGTTTACACAATACTGCTGCTTTGTTTTGTTCTATTATGTTCTCTTATCCATATTAAGTTTATTTATTATTTAAAAATAGATTTTAAACTTACCTTAATTTTACAAAATCCACTTATAAAATAAATTTTACATTTACTATCTATTATAAATTAATCTTATACTTAATTGATGTTATACTTTCAACACATCTCCTTTACTCTAATGTATATCATATTAAACATAAGATTAAACATTATTTAGTGATTCTTTACTCTAATGTATATGCATATTAAACATAAGATTAAACATTATTTAGTGATTCGATAACACTATGATATTGAATGAAATAATAAATTTAACAAATAATAAATTTGTTATAATAGACTTTAATACATTATTATGATATCAAACTTAAAAAATAAATTTTAAATTTAATTTACTTTTACAAAATCGACTCAGTAAAATAAGAGTTTTACTTATTGTAAATTGGTGAAGAATTTCCAAGTATACTGTCAACTAATAAGTCCAATTCAACAGTGAAATTTCTTGACTATTGTAAAGAAGAATATTGGTATCTGCATAAATTTCCATCTTCTTTAAAATTTCTCTACAGACCGAACAAGCACCAATATTATTAAAGTATATTACAAAGCCATTACTAAAGGACAAGAAAAGCAGACGTTTCATGTCTCAGACATCATGATCCTTCTATCTTAATCTTTTCCATTTTCTCTCTCTGTAAAATCCAAATCCCATAGATCTTTATGCACTTGCATTCCTCACTCACAGCATGGAGATCACGATTATATCAGCCGAAAATCTTTGCATGAACGGAAAACCAATAAGAAAAGACACATACGTTGTTGTTCACACGCAATCATGCACCAAATTCTTTACAACCAGGACAGAAGAAGAGGGTGGGAGCAACAACCCATCATGGAACGAGAAGTTCTTGGTTGATGGAGCCAACTGCATCACGTTAGAGGTGCAATGCAAGACATGGCTGGGTGTTAAAAGTGTGGGAGCAGCACGAATAGCAGTTTCTGAGTTTGACCTTGGAGGGTTTGTTTCAGAAAATAGCTTGCAGTTGTTGAGTTATAGGCTTTGGGATGAGAAGGGTAACAGAAATGGGGTCATCAATTTCTCAGTGAGGGTGGTGAAGGCACCACAGGAGCGTGAATCTTCGTGTTCAATGGTGGAGATTGAAAAGAATTCGAGAGGGTTTGGGAAACAAGTGACAATGGGTGAGAATGATGCTGCAGGAACTGTTACTGGGGTTCCTGTTTTCTGGAATTTCCCTCTCAATATTCCAAGATGAATGTTTTTGTTTTCTTCTTGATTTGGTTAACAGTAATTTAAGCATATTGACAATGGTTTAGTTTCTGACACTAGTTGTAGAAAAGGTAGAGTATTTTACTAGTTTGTTCACTTTGTTGACCTCTGCATTTCGGATGTTAATATTAGTCTCTTTAACTGTACACGGATGAATGAGTTTATAATGTACCAAAAAAAAACAGTCAATGTTTGTAGAGAAAAAGTTAGCTTTTAAAATTTTTTGTGTATGTTCTACTTCCAACACGTGTTATTTTGAGCACACAAAAGAAATTTAGTAAGTCATATGATCAAAATAAAAGAGAAATAAGTGAAGTGTAAGATGAGTACTTAAAAATTGAGATACAAAAAATGGGTGTTAATAGATTGTATTTCCAAACATCAAATTTAGGAGGATGATTGTTGGACCAAGACCATCTTTTAGACACACTCTTCCATAATTTAGGTTTGAGGTATATTGTATTCATGTTACATATTTCTCTCTTCTCAAGCAAACAAAATATATGGAGGCCCATCGCTCCCCAAATAGGAAGAAGCTAGAAGATCTCACAAGAAAAGGATGGATATTAGAAACCCATCAAGAGAGATTTCAGCATTACTGCCAGTAATAACCGTGCATGAAAATAAAATGTAGCAATCATATTTTATCTTGAAGACTACGAAGGAGTAAAACAACAAAAAAACCATTGCATGGAAATCATAATAAATTTTATTTTTCTGTACAGGTCCAACAATGTACAAGAATTTGGATATTCTCATTCAGGCCTCCATGACCTTGTCATCGTAAGATACAGTTATACAGAACAGGTGTGAAACCTTGTGCAATAAATACGATTTTCCTAATATAAGGCATCGTGTCTATCTGGTCATGTCATGAGCTGAAGTGAGAGGGCTTATGGTCTTAATAGTTAATGCACATTTAGCTGGAAACAAACTGTTCCCAACATGATTAAGGGAGAAATATACACAGCACAGAAAACAGAGCGATGTCAAAAGGGCTCTGTTTTCCTACTAATCAATGCAATGAAAAAAGGAACCTGTTCAAACTTCATGATGGTGGTTACCAACCAAAATATCAAGCTTGCAGAGAGGGCAGGTAGCATTGATTAGCAGCCATTTGTCTATGCATGCGCAATGAAAATGGTGGTTGCAAGGAAGTTCTCTGATTTCAGCACCATCATCATATGGAGAGAGACAGATACAGCATTCCTGTCATTATACCACAATCATCAATGTCATAAGTGGGATTTCTTTTAGCAAAAATGAATTTTGCTCTTCCAAATTGTGAAAGTGAAAGTGTGAAACCATCCATCAAAATATACAGCTACCTGGTGCAGCATACTGGGCATTATAAAGGTTGCATCGGCTTTAATAAACAAAGATATAAAGTTCAACAAATAAGATGTTTATATTTCAAATAGACTGAGTACTCAAAACACATAAAGGGTTTAGTTCATGTTTTAATTATTGGTGCAAGTATTCTAAATGTACCTTAAAAGGTACAACTTTTTCCAAAAAATGAGGAATTCCTCCCAACAATAAAACAATAATAATCTAAACATTGATTTGCTTTGACACGATGTAGATACGATTGTGCAAATGTTATGCCCAAAGAATAATTTGATATCGGTCTGTAACTTTTACGCAAATCCTCTTAATTCCTAATCAAAGAAGAATTAAATGTTTGTTGTATTTTGTTTTATGTACTTCTTTTTATGAAGTATCAAGAGGTAATTGTTGGAAAATATAGCAAGGCTCTATATACATGCACAAGAGCTTACAATAATATATAGCAAGTATCCAGAAACACTATGCCTAAATTTTTAAATGTTTTAAAAATATAAAACAGAAGAAAAATATTTAAAATCATAATAAAAATATGTAGAATTAACTTAAATAAATAAAAGATATAACAAACAAATTTAAACAGAAAAAAAAAATTAAAAGTGAATATACATAACTAAATTTTTTAGACAATTTTAATGGAATGTGAGGAGAAGAAAGAAATCTTAACACAAAAAGATATGTATTCAAATCCTAACATTTGGAGGATAGGATCATTTTTATTCTGAAAAACACTAGGAACTTACTGCATCTTCTAAGGCAACAACATGTTCTGTGGCTGTCTCACTCTCAGATTCGATCATTATTCCTCTTGAAGATTCTTCAATATCACCTTCTTTTATTATTCTGAACTTATATTTTGGCAACTGGTCAATCTCTTCCTTCGTTGCCCCTTCCTGTTACCAATCAAAGGTCAAAATTAAGTATGAAAAAGTTGGAGAAAAAGAATATGACGCATACAAAAAAGGGAATGAAACAAAATTGAAAACAAATCCATGATTCGACATTGATAAGTTTGTTGAAATCACAGGGATTTACGTACTGAAGGGACAAAAGACAATTCTTTTAATGATATATAAAGATGGGTTGCAGAATGCATGGCATTACGACCTGATCTGTCACTGCGTACAGGAGAGCAAGGATGCATGGTAGACAGCAGCAAACAGCAATACCAATAAGGCATGCAACAGCGACACAGATCAGTACAATGACAACGTCGAAAGAAAGAAATGCGATAGAGACCCTGCATAACACAACATGCATGATGATTACAAAATGGGATAAGGCAGAATACTGCAAAGAGAGGTGCATGATGATTAAATCCATGAAGATATTATTAACTTTTCATATAATTTAACCAATACATAATGTTACAGATTCCAACTAACCAGTAAAGCTGAGGTGCATCCGTTGTCAGACTCTGGCCACCAAGAGTTACCCAGTAGACTCCAACAGTCCACCATATAAATGAAAGCATGGTATTTGCCGACTCTATGTATTTTATGATGCTGACAAAACAACAAACAATAAGTTTACAAACATGCGTAAGGTAAAAAAAAGGAACAGTTCGACATTCAACCTACAATGCTAAATACAGCAAAACTAGTCTCAAAAAGATACTCTCTTTATGAAATGCGGTTATATTGGAAGAATTGAAACGGATATATAGTAGAGAATGAAAATGCATCAAGACATTAAACAATGCATAACTGAATGATTCCAAACTTGTTAGTTTCAATTTCTTCACTTTATACCGCTTTCATTCATTGTCACCCTAACCGTCCGTAGTCCAGAATGATCATTCAGACGGCGAAAAACACACACTCGTGAAATAACGTGTATAGTATTGTCCTTCAAAGCATCGTTTCAAACCACAAATTTATCATTAAATTCATCACGAGTTTGCACAGACAAACAGGAAATCTATTGTTGCCTTTTCACAATTTAAAGGTCTATCTGTTCCACGTCCAGAATAAATATATCCTATTATTTTCACTTTTCATCTATATTCAGAATTTCACAGAAAATAATCTACGTTGGAAAACTATAATTCAAAATAAGAAACCAAGATCAAAACTTAACAAATTTCGGGTTTCCACCAATTACCCATGTTCGAACGATAAAGAAAAAAAAAAAAGAACAAATACGACAATGCATTTGCTTTCATTTGATCGAAGAAATTATAAAAATTAAAAAGAAAAAAAAATCTACATAAATAAAATTCAATTTGTTTTCTCCTATTTTTTCTTTAACTCAAATTTCAAACTTTTTTTACCAAACATATTATAGTTTACTACACTAAACTAAGAAAGGAAAATGCAAACTAACAAAACATAAACGACCAAAATACTATGGTATAGATAATAAATCATCATGTGCCGGGGGAGCTACTAGTGTTCTAAAGGACCCAAGGCAATGTATGTTTTTTCCTACAAAAAATAAAATAAAATTATGAAATAATCCAATTAAAATGCAATCAATTTTACAATTTAATTTGATGAATCTCTGACTAAATATAGATTGTGCATTTTATACTTAAAAATTACAATACAACAATAACAAAAAAAATATAGTGAAGAAAAACCTTAATTGACTACTAATACACAACTTTTAACATGACATTGTACATTTGTAGTTAAACTATACTTATTACCTGCTAATATTTTTATATATACAAGTTATATAATGTGGTGTATAAACACTTTGTAATAATGTGTACACTGTCCAACTAAATTATTTCTTTAAGCAAACAAACATGCTTAATCAATGAACTTTACCTATAATCATTTATAAAAAGAAGAAATGTTATGTTCATAAAATTTTATGTATAACCCGAAGTAATAAATGATCATAAGAGTTGGTACCAGTTTTCATCACCCTGGAGAGAGGGTTCGTAATAATAAAACTCTTGGTCACTTTCAGAAGTGAAGCTCCATTCAACATGGTTTGGCACATTGGAACGGAAATTGGTCCCACTCATCATTCTCCTTCGGAACTCAACCAGGACGCAGAGAGAGTGAATCATTCCCTGCACTAAATACCCCAAAATCCACGTCCTGAGAGGCACGCTCGGCTCCTCCGCAGCGCTCCGCCACAGCACCGACGCACCGATCACCAGAAACGCCGTGTTCCACAGGACGTCCACCGCCACCACCGGCCGCGAGTACGCCCACTCGCTCTGCCGCTCCTCCACCTCGGCCGCGGCCGCTTCCCGCACGCGCACCGAAGCCTCTCCCAGCATAAGGCGCCGCCCGCTCGCGCGTCGGAAGAACCTCGTCGCTGTTCGTAGTGGGGCACGGCGGGCGACGTGGCGGCTTTGTGGGAGGAACGGCACCGGGTCCACCGGCCCGGCTGAAGCTGGAGAAGATTCAGTAGAGTTTTGCATTTGGTTTGTGAGATTTTGTTTTGATTCGTTGAATTGAATCTGAGAAGGATCTTTTTGAACAGTTCACACCGAAGCTTTGGAATCAGAAGAAAAAAAGATTGGTTTGATTTGGTGTTTAAATTGAATTTGACTTTTCTCTCTCTTTAGTTTGAATCACACTTATTACCTGATTCATGATATATAGGTAAAAAGAAATCTAAATGTCTAAATTTTTGTTCAAAATTGAGTTTAATTTCATATTTTTGAAATTAATTATTTTCATTTATATAGAAAGTCCAATTTGAATGCCTTTTGGTCAAATAAATTTAATTTTTACCTGAATACTTTTTAACTGTTATATTTAAATACAAGGTTAATCATATTTGAGTGTTACTTTTACTTGTTATTAAATTTTTATCATAACTATTCTTTGATATTTAATAAACCGTCTTATTCCAAGAACTTTTGACAACGAACTCAATTAAAAATATTTACAAACAGTATTCAAGTGTAAATATTGTCATTAATTTTTAAAGAGAACAACATTAAAACAAGTTATGTGATTTTAGTTTTAAATTAATTAATTATTATCCTTTTTCAAATTATTAATATAGTTGCTTAATTTAAACTACTTTCCATTTTTACACTAAATATAGTATTTTTATCTTAGTTTACGGGGTTCTTCACTATTCAAACATATTTTTAAAACCATCTTACAATCTTTGTTTCAAATAAAGAATTTTTAATAATTATTTCATTTATTTTTTAATTTCTTTTTTACCCAAAGTCCTATTTTGCCAATACTTCATAAAACTGAAATCTTATAATCATGGGTTTTGCCCTTTATATTTAACATTACAAGTGTAGAAATTATAGTTAGAATCATAAATTTTAGATTTATATGACATTTTTATTGAAATGTGATGGTATATTTAAAATTTTATATTATAAAAATAAAAGGATTATTTAAAATATTTGATACATTAAAATTTAAATAAAAATTAGTGAAGTGCGACTTCTATAAAAACTCTTTTATTAGAATAAGAATTTTAAATATTGAAAACATTGCCACATATTGAAATTATGTAAAGTAAAATGCATTTCATAAATGATTATATGAAAAATGTTTAAGATGTTAAAATAATTGTCACGTTACTGTGAGAAATTATAATAAATTATTTTTTGCACCTAATCTTGGTAAAGTTCTACTCTTTATATTTCAAAAATAAATTGTCTTGCAAAAATTTTATTAACCTCTTCATTGTTCTTTCTGATAAATATTAACAATATGTTATGTTTTAAGAAATTAATTTATTTTATTTTTATTTATAAAATAAGAAAAATATTTTAGAAATTTTTATCAAAAAATGATTTACTCTTTTCGTAAAGATATAAAAAATAATTAAGAGTAATAATTGTCTTGATCATACTCAATTATTTTGTTACTAAAAATTTGAGTATAAAAATAATTTTTTTATTAATCGAATTTCTCTGTTATTTTTCTAAGTCTTTGGCTCCATCTTTCATTTGTTTGAAGATCAAAATATGTTATAGAACTCATGGTGTCGAGGTATACAATCTTACCTAATCAAAATATTGAACAAAGTAAGTTCATATTTTGTTCTTTTTTTGGATCTTGATAGTAAATATGTTGCATGTAGGGTATAGTTGTTTGGATGTGATGTTAAAGGACTCAAGATGGGTATTTGTTCAAGTAAAATTATAATTGTGTGTTCTCATTGTTAATCAAAGTTTTATGTGTGCAGGTAGTTGAATTATAATGATTTATTTATTTTGAATTGATGAATTGATTGTGATGAAATTAATAATTTTTGTGATAATTATTGGTATTTTCGATATGTTTGGTTTTGTAATACATTTGTGGAATTGGTTTGATAATGTTAGAATTATCCAATTTGCTCTACTTGAGACTTATTTTGAACTAAACAAAGTACTTTGAACTAAAAAATAACTATTGACTAGATTGATAAGTTGGATAATCTAACGTAATTGAATCAAAAGTTATTTTATTGATACAACATTAAGCGGTACCACATAACCATTAGGCACCAGTCGAAGAACTCAAGTCAATGAACTCTAGAGGTCCAGGATGTTCAATGGTATCGTGGGACTGTTGATGCCCACTTGAAAATAATCTTCAAAGGTATAAGGCGTTGGACAGTACCCTGGTTGTTGAGCGCTTACTTGACAATGAGCAAAGGGGTTCTAAAGCTGGGTGCCAAGTGTAAGGTGTTGAGCACCACCTTGGTTTTGTATCTAGGCTGCCTCGATAAAATTTTGATTTATACTTAATTAACCGTTGGATCAGATTGAAATTGTGACTAATGGTTTTTGAAATATGGTTCTTCACTTTGACTATTGGGATTGTCAATTAAACATTTGTGGTTAGATAAATGATTTTCAATATTTTGATATACTTAATGAAAATATTGTACTTGAATATTATACCAACGTAATAAAAAATAAATGATAAAATATTAACATTTTAATTAAAATAAACAATATGTGGGTGATGCTATATGATGAGTTTGGATTGAGGTAAAATACACATGAATGACATAGTATGATGATTTAAGTGTAAGTTAGGTGTGAAGGTTGTATATACTTTGAAGTAGTTGTATTTTTACTTCGGTTTGATATGAACTTGAATGGAATGAAAAGAGTGATTCCTATAATGAGAATTCTACTATGTGTTGTGATGTGTGTAGTGTATAAACGATAAATATTGAAATGAGATGATTTTAACTTTATTAGTATTAAACTCATATAAAGGAACATAATTAGTTGTAACTGTCAAGGAAGGTTGTGAGAGTCGAGTGAGGTTCATATCTAGAGTTTTAACAAGAGGTTAAACTTGTAAGATATAAAATTTACCTAATTATACTCTGTGGATCAAAGATACGACCTAAATATGATATAGTTATAACTCCTAAAGAGTGAGAGTTACAAATTTTTTCCTTTATAACGAACATTTTCTAGAAATTATAGTTAAAATCACAATTTTTACATTTATAAAAAAGTTTTATTAAAATGTGATTTCATATTTAAAATTTTGTTATAAAAATAAAAAGTATAAGTTTTGAAAAGTTAAAATTCTCTTATTAGAATAAAAATTATAAAATTTAAAAACATTGTCACATAGAGTAAAATGAATTTCAAAAGATGTTTAAGATGTTAAAATAATTATCTCTTGTTGCATCTCATCTTAGTAAAGTTCTACTTTTCATATTTAAAAAGTAAATTATCTCGCAACATTTTTATTAACCACTTTAGTTTTCTTTATGGTAAATTTAAAAATATTTTATGTTTTAGGACATTAAATATTTTTTTATTTATAAAATAATAAAAATATTTATAGAAAAAATTAGATATGTTAAATTAGTCATCTCATAAAACTTGATCCTAGTTCACATGGGTTGAGACAAAAAAAAATTCACATGTCAAAAAAATATTTTATTAAAGAAAGTTCACAAGATCAACTATCTATAAAGACCTACAAGCTAATGTCAACCCATGAATTTCCTTTAATATGTTGATTATTTCATTCCTAATAATATATTTATAGTAACATTTAAAAGTTTTTCGATTAAATTATCGTATTGGTCTAACTTATTTTATAACTTATCGTATACATTATTCATGAATCAATATTAACATCTAGTTTCTTTTATATATATATATATATATATATATATATATATATATATATATATATATATATATATATATATATATATATATATATTTTAATTTCATAAAATTGTGTGTATTATTCAATTTTGATATACAAAAATGTTTATGTTATATTAACATTGTTTTATAAAAATAATAACTTATTTGATTTTTGTATAGATTATTCTTTTGAGAAAAAATTGTTTCTTTTTAAATTGAAACATGTTTATTATATTTTAGATGTGAAAACTAAAAAAAAAGTTAAAAACATATTGATATATAATTTTTTAAAATAGTTTATCAAAATAAGTTCATAAAAACTAAAATAAAAACAAAATTAAAAGAAATATGCTTTTACGATTGTATCCAAATATTGTTAAGAAGTGAACTCTAAGCCTAACTCAACTCCACAAAATCTCTTATAAGATGACGTTTGCACCCACTTATAAGATGTGAGACTACTAACACATCCTCACGCCGGGTATATACATACCGAGCGTGAGACTAGACATTAATGGGTTGTCCGATAGCGGATGAAACAATATGTCCAATAAACAATAAATATCGTTAGGATAAGTTCTAACCTAAATCTGATACCATGTTAAGAAATGAACTTAGTCTAACTCAACCCCACAAAAATTTCAAAACACAAACAAATTAAAAGGAATATGTTTTTGACGATTATATCCGAATATAATATGAACTTGTAAAAAATAACTTGTTCAAATATGTTTTGACGATTATATCCGAATATAATATGAACGTGTAAAAAATACCTTGTTTTGAACATTTTTTTCTTTCAAAATTATCTTATTTTTATGTTTAAACACATATATTATTTTTCAATTTTTCTAAATAATAAAATTATATATCTAAAATATGGTTACAATTAAAAAATTAATTTGAATAACTTTTTATAAAACCAATATTTATATATTCTTTAGGACTAATAAGTTTTTAGAAGCAAATATAAATTAACTTTCATTTTTCAAAATCTGTAAAAAGTAATTATTACACAATTTTTATAAAAAATATCTATATTTTATTAGATAATGAAAAACTACTATTGTACAATAAAATTTTTAAATTATATTTTTTAAAGTATTTTACATTTCATAAAAATGTTTTGAGTAAAAAGAAAAATGATAGGAATAAATTATTGTCAGATCTCATTAAAACGCATCCAAAACTCATTTGAGTGGACGTCAAGTGTCAAGCAAAGAAAATCTGGAAATCAGAAAGTGGGAGGCAGGTGTGAGCAGCTGAGTGGTCGTTCATCTTTGACGGTAGAAGTAAAATTCAGTTTTCGAAAATTGACGCCACTCTCTGCATGCAACCATCTTCTTTAACCTTCTGAGTTTCCATTTTCTCCTCCTTCTCTCTAGATTTCTTCATCTTCTCTCTGAGAAACACTCATTTTCTCTTCTCCGATCACCACTCAGGCACCATTTCTACTCTTCCGGCGTAGAGGGCGTCCGTTTGAACCGATCAGTTTCAGATTATGGGCTGGTAAGTTCCTCTCTCTCAGCCGAGTAGTTGTCTGTACATGCAAACTCAGTTTCAGTTACATGAGTTTCTTAAACCCTTTTTGAACGCCTTTCTGGTCTTTCATTTGATTAGTTTCATATATCACGATCCTAGTCTTCTAAGAAATTGGTGGTGAGCTATTCTGTTCAAGCTGTGAACGTTCGGTCACGTTAGAGGTAAGGAAAGCTTATATAATTTGATTTTTATGTTCGTTTTTATGTTCGTGTTGAATGGATGCATGTTCGTTGATTGTTGAATGAATATGATTTTTGCTATGTTTTGACTGTATGAATTTATGAAGATAAATGTTGAGAAACGAATTGATATAAAGAATTTTAAGTATGTAATTCCATATGAAAATTTATGTTCGTCACTGAATGGTCTTTGACCGTTTGGTTTTCCTGTGGACTCGGTAAGAGCTGGATTCTTTCATTTGGAAAGAATTCTAGTGGATGACCGAGCGTCTTCGTTCTGTAATATCTGTATATAAGCGTTCAACCAAGGATATCCATTCCTTGGTGTTTGATGGTAAACCTAAGTATATCTATATGTAATTGTATATCTCGTTCATTCTTGAATACTAGTTAAATGGTATCTTATATTTATCAAGCCTTTATTCTATAAGTTTAGTAGTGCTCAGTCTTACACCAGGCGCTCATTCTCCTTTTTGTAATCTATCTTGATAATAAGAACGTTCGTCCAAACTCAATAGTGTTCGCTCTTTACGGTGCTCGGTCTTCGACTGGCATTCTGTTTTTCTTGATGTTTAACTCATTCAAAAGCTAAGTATATATTGACGTTCGGTTTCTTCACAGGATTCCGTTAAGTACTATTATTTGATGTCTTACAATGTCTATCTCAATTGGTTTCAGCCTAGAGTCTTAGTACTTGGCCTAGGCTTATTGGCGTTCGGTTTAAACTCTCGTGAGTCAGTTCATTCAATTGGCCCACCTTGTAAATAACGTTTAGTTCTATTCGTCCTTGAGAAATATTATTGTAATCAGTCTCTATCTCAAACCCCGATATTAACTTTCCCGGTTTTGATCTGTTTTGGAACTGGAGACCTTTCGATCTCACTCCAAGCGTTTGGTCTCGTTCGGGGTTGAAGTTTAACGTTCGGCATTTGGTATCCTAAGAGATCTTTAATCAAATTGGTTTCGTTGAGGTCTTAATAATGAAAGATGATGGAATATGATATGAATGAAATGACTTGGGTTATGAACGAGTATTCAGGGGAGGAATAACTCATGAATGTATATTGGAATTGGTAAAGTATGAATGTGGGCATGCTAAGCTGGCGGTTCATCCTGATATTCGTGATTACTCGTTTCTCACGTAGAGAAGGGTAAGTCATGTGTGAGAATGATAGGAGGTCCTCGTCCTTATAGTTAATTTGGACAGAACGGACTAACCTCGGGTGGCAGCTGTTGAGGGTATCCTAGTTACTACATCACCCAGGTGCACGAACGTCGTAGCTACACAGAATTCATACAGTCTAGACAGTCAGAGTCTAGTATTAGGCTTTGCATGTAAAAGTGAATGAACTATCTCGTTTATTTGAATTGTGTGAAATCTATGTTGATACTTGAATTGAATTACATAAGCTTACCCTACTTCCTGTCTTGTCCGTTTTGTACGTTCGGTGGTTGTCTTTGTGTTGTAATGATCATCCGTGTGGATGTGAGCAGAAGGAGAAGCGTTGATGGAAGAGGTGCTGGAAGAAGAAAATTTGGTAGAGGTAGATGTTAAGGTTGAACAGTAGAACCGTTTGGCCATATGTTGTTTTCTTGCTTTGGAGGACCGTTCGGTATAAGTATTCTGTAAACCGTTCGGTCTAGGATTGTATATTTGTACAGTTTTAACCCCTTGCTATTTTGTAAGGCCGTTCGGCCATAACCGTACATTCTATCTTTTGTAATAACTGATCTGTAGTATTATGAATATGATGTTCCTATCATATATGGCTTTACACTATAGTTTTGGGATGTTACAATTTTTATGTTGCAAAACTAAAAAAAAATGAGTAGCAAAAAATATATTAAAAATAAACTAATTTAATTTTAAAGGTAGAAATTCACTCTAACTATGTTCCAGCCCACTTTACATGGGATTTTGGAAATTATGACTTTTAAAAAAGTTCCATATTAAGTAAATAAAGTTTAGTTTTAGAAATGGTAAGATTACTACATACAGCTCTAGAAAAAATTATCCAAGAATCATTTACTCTTTATGGTGACGTTTTTGGTCTTGTGTCTTTTATAATTACTAGTTTTGTCCCTTCATCTATTCAAAAGATCTGTAAAATACAGTGAAATTCACTGTTAATTAATAAAAGTGCGAAAAATATATATTTCAAAACTATATACATTAAAATTAAAATTGACCAATAAGTAAACAAATAAAACCCATTATACACAATAAACTGAAAGAACTTCCATTAGGTTGAATAAAGAAAACTGGGGAGTTCGTAGTTTTCTTTTTTCCTTTTTTTAATTGAAACAACAGAATCAAGCCAAACCAAAAAGAAAAAGAAGATGAGGTTTGATTGTGATTTCCTTTTCTTTCTTTTTTTGTGCATAGCAGAAATACCTATTTTAGTTCCCAATATAGCTGCTATATGTTCTATATTTACCGCAGTAACACACTTTTTTTCAGGTTAGAATTTTCATTTTTGAATAGTCGAATTCTAATCTTTGTTTTGCTGCATTTTCCTCAACAATATTAATATTAGTCCGAATTTGATTTTCGGAAAACCAAATTTTGAACTGATTTTTTTATTTTTTTAATTTTATTAAAATAATAGAGAACGAAAAATTAAAAAAAAAAGTTATATGTTTTTTTAATGAAAGGATATTTATTTATATGGTTAGATTTTGTTAAACTATATTTTTTAAATAATTTTTTTATTTTTCATTTATTAAATCATAGAAAATGAGAATAAAAATTAAGAATGGATAACGTATAACGGTAGCATTTTAATTTTAGCCCGCATACAACTAATAAAATAAAATGTTATAAAATTTTCTTAAACCACAAAACTCTTTCTCTCTCTAACAAACTCAAATCTTTCTTTTTCTTAAATTTCAAAATTAAGAAACCAAACTATGAGTGTATAATCTCATTACTTTTATAAAAACATTTTATATTCTCGTATAAACTTAAACTCTTAAATTGTAAAGACACGATAAACCTACGACCATAAGTCATCCTAAGAACTTATTTGATACCAAATTATAAAATTCCAATTTTAATAGCTTACAATTGATAAAATAAGATGTTATAAAATAAATAAAACAAAAATAAATTTGTCTCAAACTTATAAATATAATATTAATACAATTATCTAATAGAAAATAACCATAATAATAAATATATCTAAGAGAATTAAAGATAATCACTAGATGACCAACAAGAAAACTTTGTAGCATTATCATCTTCTACCAAAGATGCTTAAACATGTATCTCTCTTATCTGTCCATACCAATAAAATGATCATCGCAAAAAAAAAAAAACAAAGGAAATACAAAAAAAAGAAGCAATTGTAATGTGTAGAAGATTTGCCCTAATTAATCATAAAATACCAATTTATCAACTAAACATGTATAACTTACAACTAATCATATATTCACATAAATAGTTAACACTAAACTCAATTATATGAATAGATGTCTTTGATATAGGGCTTCAACATAGGCGTGTACTTGTAATGGTATCTATGCTCTGTAAATTCATAAACAAAGAAGTTATCACCCTACCACCTGATAACAGTTGATTTTACGTGTTTTTGTGTATATATTTTGTGAATAAATCAACTCCTTCATAGCTTTTACCTTGTGTTATCCTCAAGTTTAGTGTGCTTTCTAGTTTTCTTGTGTTTTATTTAGTATATGCTTGTTTTTACCTCTAATATCTTTATTTGAGTGTGTGAAATAAATGAATAGGAAGCAATTCTAGTGGAGGAAAACAAGCAAGAACTCAAGAGAACATGTTTTGAGACAATAAAAGATCAATTTGAAGCAAATACCCATGGTGGACGCCTTTGGAGCAAGCAGATCTGCAGAAAAAGTGAAAAAGATGTAGGACAGAAAAATCAGGCCGGGCCCTCCCTAGTTCAGGGGGGCTGAGCGCCACCTACACAGAAGCTGATTTCTGGTGTGCTCGAGCCAGGCGCCCCAGGAAGGGGGCTGTGCACCAGTCTTCGCGCAACTCTCGCGTCGGGCGCCCCAGGAACGGGGCTGAGTGCGGACGGTGCTGATGTGTCAAAATGGGTTATTTAAACATGGGTCTCGCGATTTTTTTTAGCATTCTTCTCCTCCTACACTTCATTCTTCACCTAGAGAGATTAGGAGAGGCCCTTGGAGGGTGTTTGGGGGTGTTGGGAAGCTCTCCCACTCCTCCTTGGATCTTCAAGCTTCATCAATGGTGATTTTGCCCCTTTTGGATTGAGGAAGAAGATGAGTCACAAATTGGAGATGGAGATGCGAAGGGGAGGCACAAATGGAGCATGGAGCAACTGCCAAAAACCTTGGGAAAGGCTGTGCATCCTCTCTTTGGTTCCAATTTCTTCCCTATCTCTTCAATTTTGTAGAACCCTAAGTTCTCCACAATGGAGGGCTTTTCCTATTTGTTGAGATTAGTTGTAAAACATGAAATTCTTATGTATTTTGTGATGTTAATGCTATATGCTTTTCCAATTCATGTTAGTATTTGATTTCTATGCTTAATGCTTGCTTTGGATTGATCCCCCATGCATGAATTTTGGTTCTTGATGTATTCAGAAATATGAATTGAACCTATAACTGAAATTGAACACTTATTGGATGGAATTGAGATGTTTGTGAATGCATGAGAATGAAATGGATGAATTCTAGTCTTAACAAATTGTAAATACTCTATGTTAAATTCCTTGCAGACCAACTGTTTGATAAAAATACCAAAAAGAGTTTCTTGTGTTTTTTGTACACTTTGATGTCTAATTGAGTTATGGAAAGAAGAGTTGTCATGTGTTGCATAAGTCCCTTGGGAGAGAAAGATATTATCACTTGCTACGCTGCGATCGGTGCACTTGCCGTTGGTTTTGCAACTAACAAGTTTTTGATGTTAGTCCCCTCCACACCTAGGACCAAACATTATCCATAGACTAGGACCTCCTACAACTCTCACAACATAACTCAATATGAGATTTGAGTGTGAATAGCTATTAGAGTTCAGGATACCTCATTTATGACCCCTATATGTCAATGCATATACTAAACATTACCACCACACAAAATTTCTCCTTAAAATTCTCTCAACAATATTTTCAAACACATTCTCAACCATGTTATCACTTAATAAAATCATCATAATACATCTTAAACGTACATAAAAATCATAATAAATTTATCTCAAACAGTTTACAACATAAGAAAATTAAATGTAGACACTAGCACTCAAAAGGTGTCGCCTCGCAAAATGTTGTGCTTAGCAACACCCTTCTTCCACTTAGTGTCCTGGAACCAAATTGCTCTATACTATAGTGAAAAATGGCACTCAACGATGCCCTACTACCACTCAATGCCCAAGCATTTGTATTTTCTCGCACTGTGGTACAATACTGGCGCCCAACAATCTTAAGCTAAAATGCTTTCAAACTTGCACAATGAATTGACACTCAACGCCAATTTGTCACTACTCAACACTGCATCAAATATCAACATATGAAAATTTTGTGAATTGTGAAAATAGAACCTGTTCAAATGGTCTAATTGGTATTTCATTCTTAGTACTTGAGTCAAAAACAATTTTTAAATGTTAGGACACATACCAAATGGCTCAAATGATTAGATCTTGATTTCTCAGATCAACACAAACACAACCAAAAAATTCAACCAAGTAACATTCAAAACAAAAGAAAATTAGCAGATTAAACTTATCATATAATTCAATCATAAAAATAACAAATCTTAAGATATTTATAACTTAAAAGCAATGCAATTTATTTCTCTTCCCTGGCCAACTGCTCACAAGACCCTAACTAGCGAAACTCTTCCCAACTTGCAGGATGTTCTATCTATAAATAGAAACATCATAAGGACAATAAGGATATACCTATAATCACTAATAAGTAGAGACTCAAATATATGATTAAAAGGACACATGCGAGTTAAAAAAGGCCCACATGCAACCAATAACATAAAAAGACTAAGAAAAGAGCTAAAACTCAACTTACGCGAATGAAGAAACTGATCAGTTCAAATTGAAAAGCTCATCGCAATGATCAATCTTACAGTCTCAGTTCTTTAATTAGACAAACAGAAAAAAAGAACCCTTAGAAAGAAGTTAAAGAACTTTAAAAAAAGTGAATTTTAAGAAAATTATATGTTTTAAAATAATGAAACTCGTTCATAAAAAGGTATTTATATTAAAACTTTTTAATATTAAAATAATCTACTCTTATTATTTTTAAACGATTATCCCTTTTAAAATGTCATTTTCTAAGTTTTTGCGAGAAACAAATAAAAATTCAAATTTGAAAGAAATAAGAAATAAATGTATAAGTATATTTTTAATAGAATTTGAATATGAAAGAAATAAAAAATAAATGTATAAGTATATTTAAAAGAATTCAAATATAAAAAAATAAAAAATAAATGTATAAATATATTTAATGAAATTTGAATATGAAAGAATAAAAAAAGTAAAAACATAAATTGGAAGATAAAAAAATTTATATGTATATAAGATGGAAACAAAATTATATTTTGTAGTTTTATTTTATTTTTTATTAAGAATAGTGAAAATATTAGTTATTAGTAGATACGTAGAAAAAAGAGGAGAGGAGTTAGTTAATGTTAATTGTAAAGAAGTTTTATAACTTTTTTTTTTATTTTAACAAATTGATTGATTAAAAAAATATTTTTTAAACAAGTTGGTTTTGTTTTGTTTTGTTTTTTTTTTTTTGTAAAATATAATTTTTAATGAGACCATGAAATTGAAAATGATAAGTTAACAGAAAATGAATTTATTAAATTAAAGCAATTACATCTAGACATAATTGAAAATGAAATAAAACCAAATAACTACAATAATTGTGGTCTAAATTTTATACCTCTTTTGAATTGAGAAAATTTCAAGATTTTAGATATTTTCATTGTTGGTTAGGTGTTAGTAGACATATATCTATTGTTTGGATGAACAATTTAATATATTTTTAAGAATGGGATGATACATAAATGGACCTATACGTTGAACTTTTTTTCAATGGTTGATCATTTGTGCAACATCATTATTTGAGTTGATTTCAACCATATCATGGATAAGTTTGTTATTAACTACCTTAGAAGACAAAGATAGTCAATTTCAATTACTATTTATTGTTTGCACAATGTACTTTTTGGTTTATTTTGTGTAGAAGGCCATTGAAGATGTAATTGTAGAGGATTGACATGGTGGTAGGATTGTCTGATCTGAAGTATAAATCATAACCATATGGACTATCTCTTATGCTTGTCCATTTGAGAGATAATAAAGTATTGCTAGTGAACACAAAATAGAGTTTGAGTTTAGGGAAGAGGATAAGGATGAGGGAGTTGGATTTAGAAGAGAAAATATTTCTTCAATCGACCTACTGAAGGTAACAAAGAATTCAATTATTGTGATGAAACATACAAATAATCATTTTTGCAACGTCATCATTTGATATTTGATGAGCATCATACGTAGTGGATCCTTGTTCATTCACTTTGGATCTTCGGAAGTACAACTTATTGGTGGATGTAATGGTTGGAATTTGTAAAGTTGTGCACATTTTTTCCTTTAGGAGGTAGAATGTGCAGTTATATGAAATACAAAACAGTTTTGGACTTTCACATTGGAACTACACACCATCTTTAGATTCGGTTATTTAACCATTTGAAAATAATGCTACAAGGTTGGAATTTAAATGGTTTTATTTGTTGTTGATGGCAAAATTCTCCATCTCAAAGAAGTGGATGTTTTGATGTGTGGAGAGTGATTGTAGTGACTGAGTTTATTAAGCAATAAAATATTGTGATAGGTTGGGTGTGAAGTGTTAGTATTTATAAGGGAAATATTTTAGGGTGTTATTATTGATTGAAATAACTAGTGAGCCCATGTCCCAATAAATGTTAGGTTTAAGTGTACTAAAAGCAATTATGTGTTTTGGCATGCTTACCCAATAAAAGTGTTGAGTCATGTTTTTGTGATAGAATATATGTGAGAGCATTGATTCACATACTAAATCATTGATTTACATACTAAGTCATTGGAACATCTCCCAATACATGTTAGTTTTAAATGTACTAAAAGAAGATATGTGTTTTACACTCTTATCCAAAAAAATATTAAGTATTTTCTTTGTGATAAAGTAATGGAAGAGCATTATTTCATTAGAACATTTCCCGATACATGTTAGTTTTAAATGTACTAAAAGAAGATATGTATTTTACAATCTTATCCAAAAAAATATTAAGTATTTTCTTTGTGATAAAATAATGTAAGAGCATTATTTCATAAACTAGTCATTAGAACATTTTTCAAGTCATGTCATATTAAAGTATGAAAAAGGCCAAGATGTATTTAGCACGCTTATCTAATAAAGTTGTATCTTGTTTTTGTGAAAAAGTACATAAGAAAACATTGATTCATAGATTGAGTCATTAAAACATCTCTCCTTGAACATTGATACTTCACGTAAGTAGCATACATGAAATATTCAGAGAACCTTTTTACAACTTAAGTCAATTTTAAGCTTGTTTAAATAATGATCTTCTAAGTTGTTCGTAAAAATATTTTGTAGCTTCTATGAAAATAGTTTAGCAGCTTTTAACCCACAGAGAACCTTAGTCATTGCGAATCAAATAACTTATATTACAATTATCTAACGGAAAAGGTGGCAAAGGACATGCTGATCACCATGAAATTCTAGGATCAGTCCAAAATTTATCCTTTAAAGGTACTAGAAATCCACTAAGAATTTGTCAGAAAAAGAATGCTTAGCAGTCAGTAGAACGAAACATAACATACAGAATGAAAGGAGAATCTTTTTATGTTATTACAAAGAAACAAATACACAATAAATAGGGGCCGAAAAAAAAAAGATGCCTACTCATCTTATAATTCCACATAGTCCACCTTAAGAAGAAGCAGCTTGAACTATATGAAACATGAGCAAAGAATAGTAAGAACTGATTATCTTTTACAGCTGGTGGATTACATGAATCAATCATAAACTACTTAAAAAATGGTTGCAACCCCATCACCAGGCTGATCTACTTCATTCATCAGATTGTCACCTGCCAGTCCTTGACGACCAAGAGGTTGCATGGCTTTAAGGTTTCCTATGAGCTGAATAGTCATGATTGTGTAGGATGGACAGCAGAGACCTAGACTGTTAGGGAAAGTAGCATTGCTGGTGTGGTTATCTATTCATCCAAAATCCCATTTACAATGCTGAATAATGAATTCAACTTCTTGCATGATCAGGAATGAGACGTCGACGCAACTCTTCCGGTTTGCCTGCTAGTTCTGCATTGTTTTTTCATGTAAGTAATAGAAAAGAAAATATTTAACTGAACACACTAAGATTATCCCCTCCATACCTTGTGCACTGAAATCAAACAACGGAGGCAGTGGTCGACCATTTGGCAAGCATGCATTTGGATCTCGCAGATCATCAAAGAAAGGGTGTGCACAAGCCTCCAACTGCAACAGAATAAACATAGAAAACTGAATATCTTCCTAGTTTTAATAATATCAAACTGTGTACAAGCATGGATGAAGTTAAGTATGAACGATGTAACGTAGTTGATCTTTATATTGTAAATAAATATACAATTAAGCTGCTAAGCGTAACATTTCTAAAAGCTAATTAACTTCTTACAGCAGTGCAACGTAGATTTGGTGAATACTGAAGCATCCTCGACACTAGATCCACTGCTTCTGCTGGCATCTTCTTGTGGAAAACCTGATATAAATAGAATGGTCAAGTTAGATCTCTGATTGCAAGTATTTATCAAGTACTTACGAATTGCATACTCCAGGGGCAAGTGGGGGCACAAAGAAGTAAAGAACCGCTAACCTTGTGCCACGGGTGAGCTTTTATCTGAGGAAACTTAAATTCAGTGTAATTTGGATTCATGCACTTTATTTCTTCTCTGGTTGGTGTTCCCAAGATCTACAGTAAACATTATTACACTCAGATTAATGATGCAACGCTCAAGACAAAAACATATATTCAAGCAAAAAGGATAAAGAACATGAAAACCTTTTACCTTAATGATCTCAACCAACTGATCAACACCACTCTCTCCAGGAAACATTGGCTGCAAAGCAAAACACAATCACAGATAAGCATTACTATGAAAACGTGTCATTTATTCAATTCTAGTGCTTGCTGGGATGAAGTTATATTCTACTAGAAACACATTGTACAACAGGTATTAGGTTAATTGTATGTTACTTCTTGCAGCATCTGAGTACCAGTTCCAAAAAATACCAAGAGAAAAACAAGTAACCATCAAAATACAACATAGCAGTATTGAAATGCAAATATCACCCAAAGAACTCTCAGATAACTTCAACGAAATGTAACTTTTACAACAACAAAAAATGAAATTTCCTCTACAAATGAGATTGAGAGAGAATTAGTATAAATTCTCACATGTCCTAGAAGAAGCTCAGCCATAACACAGCCAGCAGACCAAATATCAATAGCAGTTGTGTATTCTGTTGCACCAAATATAAGCTCTGGAGCTCTGTAATACCGCGAGCATATGTATGATATGTTGGGTTCGCCAGGCACCTAAAGCACGATAATATCACAAGCTAAGGCACAGACTATTGTATGACTTTCATAGTGATAAGGAAAAACAAAAGAAACATACCAACATCTTTGCACTCCCAAAATCACATATCTTTAACTGATGACTCTGGGGATTAACCTGTGACATGCAATCACATGTCAGTTATAAAGAAGAGATCCAAGCAGTAGGCAGAGTCAAAATTATCATTATCGGAAAAGCATTATTGAAATCTACAATGAGTAGATCAACTCAGTCCATCCACAGTATCAATGAGAACAACAAATTAAACAGCATGAGGCAAAATTTACTCAGAACCTAGCTATTTTTCCAATCAATAACATAGGATATCTATAGTTTAAAAACGTATGCCCTTAGGCAAATTTAAATGAGGTTTAACATGCAATTTTTTTTTTCAATTTATTCAATTAGTGGTATCAAGCATGATACTTGCAATGATTTTTTCTTGTGCTTGCAAGAAATATATAAAATATAAAATATAAAATACATTTAACAAACAAGAAATTTTAAAGAAAAAAAAAAGTTCTTACCAATAGATTCTGGGGCTTGATGTCCCTATGACAGACTCCAATCACGTGATGCAAATAATTTAAACCCCGGCATATCTACAAGAGTTTTAGCACGATCATTCAACAACAGCACAAAAGTAATAAGCTCAAAGCAAATAACTGAATACTACAAGCACAATCAAGGAAATTCATAACCAAAATTTAATGGAAAAGATTAATTAATAAATTCACAATTACCTGGTACAAATACAGTTGCACATAAATGATAGGCATATGTTGGTGCATTCTGATATAGTGCTTGGAAACTCTGTAGACTGTTTCAGGCACATACTCCAAAACTAGGTTAAGGTACAACTCATCTTTCTCCGCGGCTGAGTAGAAACAGTGCTTTAGTCTGAGAACATTATTATGGTCAAGTATACGCATAACCTGTAGTTCCCTATTCTTATATCTCTTGTCTTGCAATACTTTTTTTATGGCAACTGCTTCACCAGTTTCAATGCACTTGGCCTACAGTATATTCAAGGCAAAGTGGATAAGCAAAAAAGTAACTTGACATATACATAGAACAGTGAACAAAAGGATCAACCATTATGAGTGAAGAAATGCTGCAAATCAAATATAAATACCTGATAAACAACACCAAAAGAACCTGTGCCAACTATGCGTTCTGCCATGTACGAGATTGTCTGAACCAGGCAAAAATAAAGTTAACCAATGCAAAAGTATTTTCATAGCAAGTCATTAACACAAATAATTATACATCTATACAACAAAGTAAAAAGAATATTCTACCTAAACCTAATATTCCATAGTTACAATCCTTTGTCCCATAGTAACTAGAAAGCACTGATAAGGTAACAGTTACAAACATTGTAGGAAAGTTTCTTTCACAATACCAACTAGTGAAATTTTACAATAAACAATCCAATTTTTAATATTCAAGCCAACAAAATATATCCAAACTGCAGAAGGGATATTCTCTCACCGTATGATCCTTTTAATAATTAATTAAATTTAAAAAGAAGTTATTAATAGGGTAAAATTGGAAAAACAAAAGAGGACATCAAAAAGGTTGATCCTCTTCATATAAAGATTAGATATAACAGGTAGGGTAATGCATAAATAATAAATTTAGAAAAAGGGATTCTAAGAATCTAACTCGATAAAATAAGATTAACAAATAGGATAGTAAATGATCAAGTAAGGAGGAACTCATGGAAACAATACCCGCTTTGGTTGTCCATCTCGACCACCAATAACAGTTGTAATTAGTTGGCCTGTTTCTGTTCCATTACCATTTACAACAGTGGCTTCCATATCCTGCACAAGCAAATCATTTATCAGACTCAACGATTGCATTCAAAAATAAGAAACAGCTTTACGTTTAGAGAACTATGATAGTAATGACCAACAAATATCAAAAGTAAGAAAACAAGAAAACTGAATCATAAAAAGTACCTTTTCATTGTTATTTTTTCCTTTGTCGTCTCCAATTTTCATTTCATTTAATTCCTTTGGAAGTTGATCATAACCTGACTTCTCAGATCTGGTTGTAGCATTATTGGAATTAACACTTTCTGCCAATGCATCTCCATACTGCTCGTGATCTTTTCCACATTTCTCCATAGAATATGTTTCCTCAAAGACCTTTTCTTCGGTTCCTTGATCAAACTTAGGTCTTTTTGTGGTAGAATCACCTACCTGGAAAGAAATGGTTTGGATTTAACTAACACAATAGGAACATATCATGTGTTTTTACCATGCATTAAAAATGGAAAAACATATTGAACTCCAAGGTAAACAACATTTTCCCAACTTCCCTCGTAGTTAGGCTTATCATAGTTCTCGCCAAAATCAAATTAATACAATCATGTAATACTAACACAAGGCTTGTGCCTTCATTAGCTTGACAATTGATCGAATCCAAGACACAAATATATAAATAAAACAACAGCAATGAACACACAAATGGTCAGATCATAAACCATCTTAAATCAAATAAAGCTACATCTCAAAACCGATATAAGAAAAACAAAAAACAGAAGAAATATAAAAACCACAATTAACTAGGCAAAAAGGAAATCACTCATGTAATAACTCCCATCAGGGTGCTAAATCAAATTCATAACCATATTATGAAAAAAATAAAGAAATTTGTTTACCCACAACAAGCATAATCCAGACAATCCAAATCAATGAACATGTTGATTTCTTGTTTCTGGATCAAAATTTAGTTTTTCAATTTCGCAAACAACAACCTAATGGAAAAGGAACTTCCTCCAAAAAAACAAAAATGAAAGCTTTTGGTAGGGGAAGAAAAACAAAAGGGTGTTAAGCTTACAGAATCTGATGAAATGGAAGTCCTCCCGGAAGCAATGCTTTTCAACCTTCGCATCATATTCATAATAATAGATTCTTCCAACCCCAACAACGCAACTCAATCAACAACCTAAGCACCCTCAAATCCCACCAATTTTTGTTTTTTTTTTGTCAAAAAAAATGAAGAAAAAGAAAAGAGAAAGAGAGAGAAGTTTCTCTCTCTTCTCCTACAACAGCTTTCTGCAAATACAAAATGATGAAGAAGATGAAAGCGAAAATGGAGCCAAACACACAGATCTTATGAACCCACTTTCTCAAATTTGGGTGCCAGGTGGAATTTTCAGTTTTTTTTAACAACTAGTTATTGAATTTCTCAAATTTCTATGGTTAAACTTCCATCGATTCCAATCATTCCAGATTCAAAGTCTGTACCTCAGTCAAACGTAAAATTTGGACCATCGATCAGTCGTTGATACAGATTGGACCGTTTCGATCTTCTAGTTTTGACACAAAAGTTGGTGTTCGTAGCTGAAGTTACGCAAACACCCTTGATTTTGGGTGAAATAACAGAAAAGGTTTCTTCAGACAGATATGAGGTATAAACGGAATATTTGGAGGAATTATCGTGTTTCTACTATGAATCATGCGACATTTTAGGACAATGTAGGACAAAGTTTCAAAAGCAAAACAATTTTAGTTGACAATTCTTATTTATTAATTTTGGTTTGAATTTTATTTTTTTTAACATTATTGTAGGAATCTAATAGGAATGTTAAATTACATCATTTTTATGAATTGTTTCCATGTAAATTATATGTCATTTTGCTATGAAAAAAGCAACAATGGTATTTTTCTAATTACTCAACAAATAACATATATATATATATATATATATATATATATATATATATATATATATATCTTAAAATGTTTTGTTATATTTCCTTGTCTAACAAGTAAGAAAAATTAAATGTTTTCTTATTTTGAAAGAAGGTGTACATTGTCATTTTATTATAACCAATAAGGTTAATTATATATACCAAATTGTTTTACATGTTTTTGTGCCTCAGTTTATTATTTATAGAACTGTAAGAATTAAATAATGGAAGATAATAATCTCACACTCACGAAAACATGTAAAACAATTATTATAAATATTCATTAGGTTCTAAAATATATTGTTATATCACTATTTTTACTTTAAAAAACAAATATCACCAAAAAAAATGTTAATTTCGTTTTGTATTTTTTTTTTAAAATTACAAATTATTAATTTGTGTTAAAAGAAGAGAAGTGGTTTCAATGCATGAAAAATGTAAAAAGAGGTATTATCTTGTTAATAAGAAATGGATATTTGAAAGGAAGTATTTTGCTAAAAATTATCCATATAAATTTCATTCAAGATATTAAATATTGACTTTCTTGATGAATATTAATATTTCAAAAAACAATCTCATCAGAAACACCAGTTTAATAAAATGTTTAAGAGAAAAACTTTTTAAAAAGAAACACTTCAGATTTTAATCACTTGGCAAAATTTTAAAAAAAAAATGCCTTCGAAAAATGTTTACCTTAATGAGCTCCACAGTTGAAGACTTAATAACTTTAGTGAAGAATTCCAATATGATACAAAAATATTAAAGGTAGTTAAGCATTTTTTTTAATAGTCTCCATACTTTTCATCAGTTATTCTTTATGATAAGAAAAAGAAAATGCAAACTATTTTTTATGTCTATAAGAATAATATAAAAATAGTTACGTTAGTCAATGCCTTTTAATATAAAAGTTGAACCGATAAAAGAATTGATCAAAGATTCAACCATTTACTAACCTCCATGATGACTTTCATTTTTTTAGTAATCTTTTGAAACATTGATTTTTTGGATTTTTTAATTCATACATTATATTGTTTTAGTAGTTTTCCTGTTGAGACGACTTAGTTTTCAAAGTTATGCTCTAAGTTTCTCTATATAGTATACAATAAATAAAATAATGAAAGAATTAAATAGTAGCAGAAATATATGTTACTGTAACATATTGCTTGAACATATTACTATTCAAACACATTAGTCATTTGACAATTTTATTATTAACCGAAGTGACTACATTAGATGGTCTGATTCCTTACATTCCTTAGTTTTTAATGATACATATGACACTTTCTTCAAAAGTTTAAAACCTATATTCATTATTTTGTTAAAAATTTGTACATAACATTATTTTA